>NC_080052.1:6510724-6523224 GCF_026212465.1 Amaranthus tricolor | reverse complement strand
AGGTGTGGATGTACACAGAGAATCTCTTGTACCCTCTACTAAGTAGACTTCAAAATCTGGACCAAAAGATTTGGCAATCCTTCCTCTTTTACTTCTCTTAAGAGAAATCTCTACATGTTCATCCTTTGATGAAACATTTTGAGATTTAATTTGATCTTCATCAATTTCTTGAACATTGGTGCTAACTTGTAGGTCTTTAGGCCTGCCAATTGATGAAAATCGAGTTTCATCAAAAATAGCATCTCTAGACTCAATTATCGAATTAACCGATATGTAGTCATTAGATTCGATTACATAGAACCTAAATGCATGACTATGATGTGCATAGCCAACAAAGATGCAATTGAAACCTCTTTCTCCGAGTTTCTTCCTTTTATTATCGGGCACTCTTACAATTGCCCTGCATCCCCAAACTCGAAGATAATTCAAGTTTAGTTTTCTCTTGTATCAAAGTTTATAAGGAATAGCCTTCTTCCCTCTAGTGGAAACCCGGTTAAGGATGTGACATGCAGTCAACATCGCTTCAACCCAAAATCCTTCACTCAATACTTAGTAGGATAACATGGAGTTAACCATTTCTTCTAATGTCCGATTTTCCTTTTCGGCAACACCATTTGATTGTGGTGAATAACCCGCCGTAGTTTCATGGACAATTCCCATTTCTCGGAAATAACTAGGATTATAATATTCCCCTCCTTTATCTGTTCTAAGTCGTTTGATCTTAGAATCCAATTGTACTTCAACTTCATTCTTAAAGATTTAAAACATGCTCAATGCCTCATCTTTAGAATGCAATAAAAACACATAACAAAATCTAGAATAATCATCGATAAAAGTGATCATGTACCTTTTGTTACCGAAAGATGGAGTACTATGGAAATCACACAAGTCACTATGAATTAAATCAAGAATGTTAGAAGTTCTTTCAACTTTCTTAAAAGAATTTCTAGTGATCTTATTTAACATGCAAGTACTACATTTTCGATTATCAAAGCCACACATAGGAATAATATCTAATTTACCCATATATTTCATACTTTCATAATTTACATGACATAGTCTATTGTGTCATAATTCATACATATTTACATTATTGTCGTAAACATGAAATAAATTTTTATCTAAATATGTCTTGATAGAAAGCTTAAATAAATTAAGATTCAAATAACATCTTCCAATAAATACACCACCCCTACTAATTACACATCGATCAGATTCGAATACTAATTTATATCCCATACGATTCAAGGTCGGCCCTGTCACTAAATTCCTTGCAATCTTAGGAGCAAACATCACTTCCTTCAAAGTAAGAAGATTCCCCGAAGTGAAATGCAGTTCAATTGAACCTTTCCCAAGAACTTGAATAGTAGAATTATTTCCCATATAGAGAAACTCATCAACATTACACTTGTGAAAGGTCTTGAACCATTTCCTATCCATGCAAACTGCCTAGAGGCACCCGAATCGATGTACCATGAATCATCCTGCACATAACAAATATTATAATTTGTTCCATTTAATTCCAAATTAGAATTAAACTTAATTGATTGCGAGGAAATACCTTCATTCACGGGATCTTGGCTGTTAGAAGCCTCACCCTTGTTACCATTCTTTTTCTTAAAAAGAAAACAATCTTTCTTATGATGTCCCGGTTTTCCGCAAAACCAACACTCACCAACCGTAGGTTTCTTGGAAAAATTAGTAGATTTCCCCTTGAAAGAACTCGAGCCGCTTTTCTTATTCTTCACAAGTTTAGATTTGTTTGAATTTTCTCCTACCATGTTAATAGTAGAAACCGAGGATGGATCCTTCCCTTTTTCTTGCTCTCGGATCCCAATTTCTATGAGAAGATAGGTGGCAAGTTGGGTAAGATCAATTTCCTCCTTTTTGTGCTTTAGGGTACTCCTAACATCTTTCCATGATGGTGGTAATTTATCAATGATACTAGAGACAACAAAGAGTTCGTCCATATTTATGTCATGCCTTTTAAGATTATCCTACAACCTTTGTATCTCATGAAATTGTTTCATAATAGGGCAATTATCATCAAATTTAAAACATTGAAATTACTTCCAAGAAACTTTTTGCTTGATGCATCTTCGGCCATATATTTAGTTTCAAGTAAGGACCACATTTCTTGAGCGGATTCAGCATTTTGGTAAACACCAAAGAGAGTATCATTCATACCATTAAGAATGTGCCCCTTACAAATAAAATCGTCATTATCCCATTTACTTCTAGCACGGATATCCTCCGGAGTCTCATCTTCCTCTTCACTAGGCCTTGGTGTACCTATCACATAAGCAACTTTTAAAGTAGTTAAGAGAAAAATCATTTTCTTTTGCCATCTCTTAAACTCATTGCCTATAAACTTGTCAAGTTTGACAAAGTTGGTAGTTAAATCCTTGAGACTTGCCATATCGTAATTCAAAGAAACTGATGTTTTAGATTGTTATAAAATCTTACTTTATTTATTAAATAAGCAATAAAATAAAGTTACAAGTTTGTAGATGACAATCAAGAACATTGCTTATGTACACCACCGAGAACTTCGAGAAGCGGATCTTCAAACCCGAACAAAGTAACAAGAAGATTTTGTTTGATCTTGATATTAATTCTAGGCGAGATGCTCTTTCCTAAAACATCATTTCCTCCTTACTACGGTGCTTGGGAATAAACAGGAAATATGCTTTGATATACAAAGAAAAACACTAAATTCCTAACACACAGAATCTAGAACGATGTAAGGAAAACTTAAATGGAAGATGATACGAAAAATTATAATCGAGGATAGCAAGTTCTCTATGTAAAGTGCTCGAGAAGAAAAGAAATCAGAAAAATGGATGCACCCAAAAAACACACAAGCCTTTTATATTTATAGAATAGCTCACACCACTTCACCAAGCGACATGTTACTCCACGAAACACAAGATTGGTTCACGAACTAATGTCGTATTTAAACCAAACCATCCCAATATATATGGTTAATATAACCATAATTAACCGTTGAAAGTTATATTAAAACCAACAAAACGGATAAACTAACTTTGCAAAGGAAATCAACAAAACAGAAGAGAACTCGCGAGCCGCGACCTGCAGTTCCACAAAATAGTAACTGTTTCTTTCCTTCCTCGCGAGCCGCGAGTTGTTTCACGATTCGTGTACACTATTTTTTGCTAAAACCACAAACTTTTGCAACCTTGGGATATTATCAAATTAATTTATTTAAATTAATTAATATAATTTAATTTTCGACGACCATTATACGATTTAAATGCCAACACAAAATACTGCTGAACTTGATCATTTGTGACTCTAGAACTTAAAAGAGCAAGTTCTAAAGAAATTGTAACATCTCCCATTGGAAGTTAAAACTGAACAATCAATTTTTTTTTAAAAATAACGTAGTATACTGTTTCTTATGTAGAGCTAATAATAATTCATTTTATTCTTTAACTTTGAGTTAGTGTTAAATATTGTAAACTTTGACAATTTTTATCTTAGAATGTGTGGTAAATGTGTTATAAAAGTCTATTTTTTTAAAAAATCAAGGTACACTTAAAAACATCACTTACAAGAAAGAGGTGGAGAAGATGTATTAGCTTAGCTAAACTATCTGGACCTTTATGGTAGCCTTCATATATATATATATATATATATATATATATATATATATATATATATATATATATATATATATATATATATATATATATATATATATATATATATATATATATATATATATATATATATATATAATGATGATAATTCAAAAAAAATATTAATTAAACAAATAAATTATGTAATTATATTTAGTTGTTTATGTTGGTCTAATATCATATTGGATATAAATTTAATAATTGATATATATGTTTAAGTCCGAATTGTTGGAATATGTTTAAATAACTTAAGGTTATCTTAAGGTTGAATTTATAAGTCTTTAGATTAGTTTCAATGTCTTGAAAGTGATTATGTTTATAATACAGTTAGTTTCGTAATTATCTTTGAAATACTTTAATAGGTCAAGATTTATTAAAATTATCTTTGAAATATTTTAATAGGTTAAAATATTGAAATTAAGTTTGTTTATACGTTTGTTAACATTTGAATATTTTTTATTTGAATTTAAAATATGTGCTTAAAATAGTTAGATGATTAAATATCCATAGTAGAAGATAAACACGTTTTGTTATTATTAGTACACGTTAATATTTGAATTTAAATTAAGTTGTTGAGCTACTTAAAGAGTTTCCAATAAATAAGGTAATATTTAAATTGATACTAAAAATAGGAAATGATAATATAAATTAGCGCTAAAAATAGGAATTAATTTTTAATATTATTTTATACGTTGATTTATCTGATTTTTGCTGAGTTTTCAATACCTTGTATGAGTTCTAACGTGGCAGCATAGCATTGGTTATTAAAAACAAATTACAGTACGCAATGACGAAAATAGATGAGCTATCAGTGCAACGTCAGTTTGAATTAAAGCTCAAGGTCTTGAAGACTTGCACAGGATTATCCAGATCAACAAAATTAATGGAATGGACCTTTCTTGTTCTTCAAGGATATGTTGAGGCGCAACATCTATATATACAAGGCTTCATTTTAGAATTAAGAATGCACCTCCTCTTACAATTTTCTCTCTTGGCTTAAGATCTAGTATTCTTTAAGTATTTAAAAGAGTTGTAATTCTTCGTTCATCTACCTTTTACAATTTGTAATAGGCTTAAGTGTTAAAAAGAGTTACATTATTTTCATAGTTTAATACGCCTAACTTAGAATACTTTTCAAAGTGTTCAATTTGTAATCTCTATGGAGAAATTGGGATTTGCTTTTATTTAAGAGACTTGTAAGACGTTTCTTCAAGGAGAAGAACGTGGTGAGAGAAGATAGTGAGATCTTCTAGTTTGTCTTAAATTCTATTAATAAAAGGTGTTGAAATCCTAAGGGTTGAAAGAGAACCCATAGGCGGGGAGTAGGTTGTTTAGAACCGAACCTCGTTAACATATCGTGTGTTATTCTTTAAGTTTATTTTCCGCACACACGTTATAGTTTTGCAAATCGACCTAAAACTGTCTCAGAAAACAGTTTTGAAAGGTCACTCAATCTCTTTAGATATTCTTACAGACAAAAATTTTAAACGCCCATACTCTCTATTCACCCACCCCACCCCCACCCCCGCATGTAGAGAGTATTCAACCTCCTATCAACTTTTAATTGGTATCAAAGCTGAGTTTCACATATAAAGACTAATATCTTGTGATGGATCCAATAGGAGAAGGGTTGTTTGCTTAAGGACGTTTGTGCTCTAGGCCTCCTTTGTTTTGTGGAACAAATTTTTCTCATTGGAAAACTTTGATGAAAATGTTTGTGATTGATCAAGATATGGAACTTTGGGACATCATAACTAAAGGACCTAAGGTACCCATGAAAAAGGACTCTCAAGGAAATGATGTATTAAAAACCGAATCCGAATATTCACAAAGTGATTGAGAATCCGTTTCCAAGAACTATAGGGCAATAAATCTATTGTGTTGTGCTTTGAATGGTACTGAATTCAATAGAGTTTCTTCATGCACAAGTGTTAAGGACATATGGGATAAGTTAGTTGTGGCATATGAAGGAACTAGTCAAGTGAATACGAAATGTTCAAGATGAAAAAGGATGAGAATATTAATGAAATGTTTACTCGTTTTACATTGATTACTAACAGTTTGAATTCTCTTGGAAAAACTTTTACTAATGCAGAAAAAGTCCAGAAGGTCTTGAGGTGTCTTCCAAGATCCAAATGGGGTCCAAAAGTCACCGTCATTGAAGAAGCTCAAGACTTGAGAGTTCTATCACTTGACGATCAACTTGGAAAACTCACAACTCATGAACTTATCCAACATGATGATGGAGAAAGTGATATAATACCTTCCATGAAGAATCTTGCTCTAAAGGCAAAGAAACATCATGAATCCTCAAGCGATGATGAAGAAAGTGACGATGAGGAAGATCCATTTTCCTTGATCACAAAAGGTCTAGAACGAATCATGAAGATGCGAAAAAGATTTAAGAAATTTAAATCTAAAAACAAAGGTAAGTCTTCAAACTCTAACTATAATTCAAAAACTAACAAACTTGCTTGCTTTAAATGTGGATCTATAGAACATCTTGTAAAGGAATGCCCTAAGAAGAAAAGGAATCTTACAAGAAAAACAAGAAGAAATAAGCAATGGTTGCTACATGGAGTGATTTCGAAGGATCAACTGAACCTGAAAGTGAAGATGGTAAAGCTCACCTATGTCTCATGGAAAATGATGACAAAGATGATGATCTAGATCAAAATCATAAAGAGGTACTTGACTTTCTTAACTCTTGTTCTAAAGACGAATTAGTTAAAGCTCTCTTTGACATGTTTCAAATTGAAAAGATCTTAAAAGATGAGAAGAACATTCTAGAAAATATAATTCGTCACTATGCTGAAGGTTGTGAAGACCTTATAAAGAAAAAGAATCGCTAAAGGCTGAAGCAGTAAAATTTGAAAACAATGATCTTGAGTCCAAGCTCAAGACTCTGAGACACGAGTTCGAGAAAACTTTACAAGCATTAACAAAGTTAAATGAATCCGAATCTAAATTCACAAAAATGCTTACACGCCAAAAAGGATTCAATGATAAACGTGGTATAGGTTATAATAATGTCACACATAACTATAAGAGTAAAACCAAATTTGTTAAGAGTGCATACAAACATAGACGTACACCTACTTGCTCATATTGTTGCAAAGAAGGACATATCAAGTTTGCAAGTCCGTACAGACGTAAGGACAATTAAATTATTAAGAATTCCTTTCCTCTTGAATTACGTGGACAGATAAAGCAAATATGGGTTCCCAAAGGGACAAGACCACCTAACATGGTCTACCCCGAATACGGTCCCAAATTTGTCACTTGGATAGTCAAGTAAAGTTGAGAAAGGTAATTTTTTTGTTTTGTAGGAAAAGCAAAAGTGGATCTTAGATAGTGGATGCTCGAGACATATGAGTCGTAAAGTTTCTTTATTTTCTGAAATTAAAGAAAAATTCAATGGCTCGATCACCTTAGGAGATAAAGGTAAATGCAAAATTTTAGGTGTTGGCAAAGTTGGTAAAAATCCGTCTAAAACTATTGATAATGTCTATTTGGTTGAAGGTCTAAAATTTAACTTACTAAGTGTATCTCAACTATGTCATAAAGGTAATTAAGTAATCTTTGATAATGAAAAATGTGTTGTTAAAAATGGGAGAGAGTTTGGTCAACTAGGCTTTGACTCCTTTTGTGAAATATACGGTATAACCCATAACTTTTCAGCTCCTAGGACACCCCAACAAAATGACGTGGTTGAAAAGAAAAATAGAACCTTAGTGGAAATGGCTAGGTCAATTGTAATACTTGAGAAATTACCAATTAAGATGAGTGAATTTGAGAGAATTACTAGTATGAGAAAGACCTTAAATATACATAATATAAATATATTCTAAAATTAAATTGAAATAGACTACATTTAATAAAGCTTAATTATAAGTTTATTAAGCTGATTGGGGTTATTAAGTGAGTTAATTCGAGTAATAATATTATTATTATTTTGATGATATTGACTCAAAGTATTTCATTTGTTAACATTTTCAAGAAAGAGGTATATTTTATTTAATGTATAAAATTCGTAAAAAGAATACTTCGATAAAGTGTATTTTGATTATATTTTATTAATTGACTGCTATCTTATCTTTATAAAAATAAGTAAAAATAATAACAAACCTTTTCAGAAGCTTTCACGTGAAATCCCAACCCAATTCATGTTCATCCTTCTTCTACATTCTTCCAAATGAAGGCTCATAAACCCCCTCCCTTATCTTCTCTGTTCTCTACCTTCATCTCTTCCATAACTTCCACTATTTCGCTCTTCATGGAATCAGACCACCGCAGACCCACCACCAAAGCCCAGCCTTCTCTCCCCTTCCTGTGATGCCAGCTGCCTCCCTTCAAGCAGCCGGCCTTGTGCCGCCAACAGGAGCAAGCAACGACTCTTTCTCCTCCCTCCACCATCACCCACGTGAGTCACCACCACCACAACAACCATCTACAATCCTACCTTAAGTTGAAAGGTCCTTCAATGGTGATTGAGCTAATCCACAAACTATTCTATTTAAGTATTAATTGAATGTTTTAAAGTAGTTTGGTATTTGTGGATTCAATTTGGAGTTTTTAAATCAAATTTAAGCATCAACTTGAATTTAATTAGAGTGTATGAGTTTAATTAGTAATTGGGTTCTTACTGGTGTTGATTAGTATTGTTTATTTGGGTTATTTGATTTCTAGTGTAAAACTTGGTATTGTGGATTTTGAAATTTCAGTTTCGAAACTGAACTTTCAGTTTTGGCTATTTTGGGGATGGTTCTGATTGTTTTTAGGTTCTTATGTCTTCTTGAGATTTGTAGAATGTTGAGTCGCGGTCGTGTGGGCACTTGAATCACCTCGAGATGAGTTCGTATGAGGAAGTTATGTCCAAAATACTAGTAGACTGTCATAAAAATCGACAATGAGGTTCCGTTTTGTTCTGTCCGAATTGTGTTGCTGTTTTTGAAATAGTTAGAGTCGTTTTGGGGTTTTGGTGTCTTCATGAAATTTGTAGAGCTTCGAGTCGCGATCACGTGGGCACTTGAATCGCTCCAAAATAAGTTTATATGAGAGAGTTATGTTCAAAATAGTGAAATACTAGCAGGCTGTCTTGAAAATCCATAATGAATCTTCTGTTTTGGCTATTTTTGGATAGTTCTAATTGTTTCTGGGTTTTAGTGTCTGATTAAGAATAGTAGATCTCTGAGTAATGGTCGCGTAGCCACTTAAATCGTCTCATTTGGTTTCCGTATGAGTGAGTTATGCCTGTTTTAGTAAGAGGTGTCCTAAAACCATTACGGGATTCCTAATTATGGATCAAGAGATACGGAAATTAATTGGATAATTAAATATTTTTGGATGAAGTATTAGATTCTATTGAGACTTGTAGATTTTAGGAAGAACAATGACCTTTGTGTTTAATCAAATACATTCTAATAGATTAAGGGTCTTGGTGTAACCTTAAATCCTTGTGAATCTTGATATGTAAGTATGAGATGGATGGACATTGAATTTACGAAATTGGTGGAACATGGTTGTTTATAAGAAAGTATTGGGTAATTGATATTCTTGAATCGAATGTGAGATTTTAAAGGTTAGAATGCTAGCATAACTCTTGGTTAAGCTGCGGTCTTAGGAGGAAATGTAATAAGTTACATGTTAGTATAGTAGTATCGAACGCTCTCTAGAGATGTTACTGTGATCTTGTTATGCTCCAGGAGACGATATCATCGAAGAATCCTTCTAGTTGATAGCTGGATTCGTTACCTTTAAGCTACATCGTAAAGGGGTCTGGCCAGACTACTTTTTGATGTAAAACAGTTTTATCAAAGTTCTTTTGAATTGGAAATTGTTGAGACAATTGTTGTCGTGAATGTTTATGCTCATATTATGATATGGTCAATGGATCGGGCTTGCGAGCTGGTCATTGACGAAGTTGAGGAACATTGTTCCCTACTCCCTGTTTAAAGCGAATTGTCATTGAGATATTGACTAGCTTCACCTGAGAGTGACATAGCCTTAGAGCTATGGATGAGCCTCTCAACTAGACTCCCTGTGCGCACATAGATCTAGAGAACTGATGTTGCTTTTAAACCATTGTTTTGAATTGTTGTGTTTTATTGTTTTGGACTGTTACTTCTCATTTAGCTTAATCTGATTTCCTGTTGGTTCCATCTTTTAGTTTGATCACAGATCGAAACCGGTCGGTAACGATGGGTTAACGGTGTTGAATAGCGTTCCAAGGATGTATATTGAGCTGAGCACGTAGGAATTTGTAGTTTTGTATTAGGTTTTTGGATAAATGTATATTTGTTTTGGCTGTGCTGGTTATATCGGACTTGTAGAAAATTGTATGATTATCTTGTGTATTAGTTAGATGTTGGTTTTGGGATTTAGCTGAGTTAGTCACGTTGAAGAGCTTGTGAACCCTTTGCTTGAGTTTTGGAAGTGTGATTTCAGTTTCTTGGGAAACGAACACAGTGATGACCCTGTTTACCCAGTCAACGGTAAGTCGGGTTGTTACATCAATGCTTATAGAAAATGGATTAGCCAAACATTATTGGGCCGAGGCTATTAACACGGCAAATTATGTCTTAAATAGGTTTCTCATTAGACCCATACATAAGAAAACCCCCTATGAGTTATTCAAAGGAAGAAAACCAAACATAGCTTATCTTAGACCATTTGGTTGCAAATGTTTTATCCATAATAATGGCAAGGATAATCTAGGTAAATTTGATGCTAGAAGTGAAGAAGGAATATTCCTTGGATAATCACTGAATAGTAAAGCCTATAGAGTTCTAAACAAGCGTACAAGTATGGTTGAGAAAAGTATACATGTAGTATTTGATGAATCTGACAATGGAACATTAAGTGAAGGATTTAAAGAGTTAAACCTTAATAAACATTTTGATGATATAAGTGATGACAAATTGGATGCTAATGGTATTAGTGAAGTTAAAAGGAAGAACATGCAAGATACCATACAAAGTCTTGATGATGTTGCAGAAAAACAGGTTGTAAACATTGAAGACTCACAACCTGATCTTAAGACCCAATCTCAAGACTTGGAAACAACTTCTGAACGTATTGCTTTAGATACACCAATTAGAAATTCCTCAAATGAATTAGGATCAAGTTCTTTGAATGATTACACACCATCCATACGACGAAGAAGACTTAGAATGTCATCTCAACATCCTCCAGAAAACATCATAAGTGATCCAAACAAAGGTATGCAAACTCGATCATCTCTTAAAAATTTATGTGCATTTTCTGCTTTTGTTGCTCTTGTAGAACCAAAGGATTTTAAAGAAGCTATACAAGAACCAGAGGATCATTGCTATGCAAAATGAATTAAATGAATTCGAAAGAAACAAAGTTTGGGATCTAGTTGACAGGCCTCCAAATCGTACTATTATTGGAACTAGATGGGTCTTTCGCAATAAGCTCAATGAGGATGGAGACATTATAAGGAATAAAGCAAGGTTGGTAGCTCAAGGTTATAGTCAAGGAGAAGGTATAGATTATGATGAGACTTCCGCTCCAGTTGCAAGGTTAGAATCTATCCGTATTATGCTTGCTTTTGCTTCACACATGAATATAAAACTATATCAAAAGGATGTTAAATGTGCTTTCTCAAATGGCTACTTACAAGAGGAAGTGTATGTTAAACAACCACCTGGCTTTGAAAATTCTGACCTACCTAATCATGTGTTTAAACTAAATAAACCACTGTATGGCTTGAAACAAGCTCCAAGGGCTTGGTATGACAGATTTAGCTCACATTTACTTGAAAATGACTTTCAACGAGGAAAAATTAATATAACGCTTTTCATTAAAACTAAAGGAAAAGATATTCTTGTTGTTCAAGTATATGTTGATGATATATTGTTTGGAGCTACTAATGATTCTTTGTGCAAGGAATTTTCTGAGATTATGTGCAAGGAATTTGAAATGAGCATAATGGGAGACTTAACATTTTTTCTTGGACTACAAAAAAAGTAAAAGAAAGATGGCATATTTATTTGTCAAAGTAAATATGTTAGAGATTTGCTAAAGAAGTACAATATGGATCAATGCAAAGTTGCTAATACGCCTATGAGTGCAACACTAAGTCTAGACCAAGACATAAATGATAAGAGTGTTGATCAAAAGACTTATAGAGGTATGATTGGTTCTTTATTGTATTTAACTGCTAATCATCCTGATATTTTGTTTAGTGTTTGCTTATATGCTCGTTTTCAAGCTAACCCAAAAGAATCTCACTTAATAGCAATTAAGAGAATCTTTAAATATTTGCATGGGACTAAAGACTTCGGTCTATGGTACCCTAGTTGTGGAAATTTCATTTTGATTGGTTTTTTACATGCTAATTATGCTGGTTATAAAGTGGATAGAAAAAGCACTTTAGGATTGTGTCAATTCTTGGGAAATTCATTGATCTCATGGTATTCTAAAAAGCAAAATTCAGTTGATCTATCTATAGCTGAAGCAGAATACATAGCTGCAGGTGCATGTTGCTCTCAAATCTTATGGATTGTACAACAGCTTCGAGATCTTGGAGTTGATCTCAAAGGCATTCCAATAAGATGTGATAATACAAGTGCAATTTGTATTATAAAAATCCAGACAATATTCACGCACAAAACACATTGAGGTTCGTCACCATTTCATACGAGATCATGTTGAAAAGGTTATATTACTCTATCTTTTATCTCTATAGAAAATCAATTAGCTGATATATTTACAAAACCTTTAAGTCATGATAGATTTGCATATATTCGTATGGAGCTTGGCATGCTAAATGATGTTGCATGAACTAAGGGGGAGTTATGATGTAAGAGTAAA
>NC_080052.1:6493224-6498224 GCF_026212465.1 Amaranthus tricolor | reverse complement strand
GAATTTTGGTATAGACGTCTTAGACATCCCTCTCAAAGAATTGTGTCTTTATTACCTTTTATTACAAATAATGATAAAATTCATAGTTCTAAGAAAGAATTTTGTATTCGTCGCATATTCTTATCAAACTCATAATGTTTCTCCAATCAATGATAGTCGAGCGGAGGACTTATTTGCTTTAATTCATTGTGATATTTGGGGTGGCTATACTATTGCTTCTAGTTGTGATGCGTTCTATTTTCTTACTATTGTTGATGATTATTCAAAAGCTATTTGGGTATATTTAATGTCACCAAATAGTGAAGTTAAGCAACTAATTCAATATATTTGTGCTATCACTAGTGAAAAAACCTTATCTGCTACGTAGCATAAAATTAATAAAAAAAATTAGGCAAAAAAAAAATATTGGGTATATGTTGTAGTTCATTGAGAATCGCAGCATATAACTATGTTCTTGTTTTCAGTGAATTGCAACATATACCCTATATTTTTTTTTAAAACCCGCCTAAATAAAACCCACCAAAATTTGCTACTGTGTTTTCAAAACCACGAAATTTGCTCTCCATTAATCTTCTTCAACCTTCTTCAACCCACAAAAAGTTGTTCTTGTTCCTTAACCTTCTTCTTCGACTTTTAACTTCTTTAAAATTCATGAAGATTGTTGATGTAGTTTTTTTTCAAAACCCACGCAATAATTTTTTTTTAAGGCTTTTTTTTTAGGGTTTTATCTTTTTTAACTAACATGGGTTTTTTTCTTTGTTGTTTGTCAGGGTATTAAGGTCGATTGTTGAGGACAGTTCTACGAGGAACAAATTATAGAAAAAGAAATCGAGTCCAAAATCCAAGGTATGTCGTCTTTTTCATTTACTAATCACCATCATATGTGTGTTTATAGATGAAAACTATGGAAGAAGTCTTTTTTATTTCTTTAAAGGCTGATCTATTCATCCCAATCTAATTGCAATCTTATTTTAAGAACGAGCTTAAATGAAATTTGCTTCAATCACTTTGCTTCATAGTACCTCTATGAGGTAAATTTTATCATGGTGGTTGTAGTACAACATAACTGTTGTGTTCAGGCTGTTGTGTGTTGTTGGTCTTAAGTTTTTCTCCTGCTTTAGGCTTGCTGTAATTGTGAGTTATGCAAGCTTCATGTGATGTAATGCGTAATTATATTCTACTGGTTTTGAATTGTGGCATGTGCTTGGCTAGTTAATGAGTTATTGTGTTGGTTTATTTGATTAAAGATTATGTCTTAAATATAATTCTAATAGTATTGTTACTAATGAAATTGATTTGTCACTACTATTTCATACCCTATTTGGTTGGTTGTATAGAGCATATAGTGTTTAATTTACACATTTCATAGGGAAATGAAAAGATAGAAATAGAGGTTGGGAAAATAGGACTCTAATATGATACATGATAACTGCAAAAATATTTGTGATTTGTTTTCAAATGATATGTATGCAAGTGCTTCATTTTAGAATAGTAGCCATGTGAATAATTTTAGCTAAGAGCTTGAACACGAGACAATTGTAAGAATCACTTCCTGTTTGAGTATGTGTTGATGATTTTAGACTCGATTTTTTATGCTTTAGTCATTAGTATTTTGAGACGTCCCCCATCTTAGTTTTTGTTTTGTTTGATTTTTTTTGGCATGTTCAACATATATTGGTTTCATCTTCTGGCTAGCACCATGCTGAATTTAATTAATCAATTCTTCTTATGGATGCATGTTTGAAAACTGGAATCGTTTCCAAGTGTGGAGCTGAAACTTCAATTGGTTCAGATACATCTAAGGAGCTTCAATGGCTGAAACCTGAAATTCTGGTACATCTAACACACCTTTGAAATCTCTAGTGCATGGAAATTCGAAGTTCAGAAGATAACTTTCAAGGATAAATTTGGTCCAAAGTCTTGTAAGTGTGTTTTTGTTGGATATCGGTTTGGCATGAAAGGATGGCGTCTTTATGACTTGGAAAAGTAAATGTTTATTATATCTCGAGATGTCATATTTGTTGAGCATATTTTTCCGTCTTCCCAACCATTACTTCCTGCTACCCAAGAGAGTTCCTTGATGTTCAATGTATCTCCCACAAATACCTCTTTGTTTCTTATGAAGAGAATTTTGTAAGTAGTCCTCCAAGTCCTTCATCCCTCGTATCAGACAAAAGTAATACTTCTCTTTCTGCTATTGAAATACAACGACCCCCTCAAGAAATTTCTGTCGCAGTTTCAACTGCCACTACACAGACCCCAAACGTTGCCCCAGCTTCTCCACATTTTTTTCCGCTGCAAGCATTTGATATAGCACTCCCTGACTCGAGTAATTCTCCTAATCCTATTGTACTCGGAAACCATCTAATCGCCTCAAAGGCTATATTACTAATATGATTTAACTGCTTGAACCCTCGTCACCATAGCTACGTCACCCTCTCCAACAATGGAAAACGGATGTACACTTTTTCCCACAGCTTGTTATGTAAATAATGATAAATTCTTTGTTCGCCACAAAAAGTTTTTGGCAGCTGTTGCACAGGTGATAAAACACTTCCTTTTTGAAGCCAATAAAAGCCCCCATTGGCGCCAAGCCATGAAAGACGAAATTGATGCGCTTGAAAGAAATGGTACATGAACTCTTGACACATTACTAACGGGTAATAAGGTTTTGGGACGTTTGGTAGTATATGGAAATAGGCAAATCCCTGGTATTAATTTTAATGAAACCTTTGCTCCAGTCACAAAAATGGTGGCCCTTAGATTATTTTAGCAATCACAGCTGCATGAAATCGGGCAATTCATCAAATGGATGTTCACATTGCTTTCTACATGACGATCTTGCTGAAGAGGTTTATATGAAGTTTCTCCCTGGTTTTCATTCTTCTATTTCTGGTCAGGTATCTTGGCTCCGAAAATCACTCTATAGTCATCGCCAGGCAACTCGTTAGTGGTTTTCCAAACTCTCTACAGCTCTTAAAACTTTCGATTTTAAACAATCCCATGCTGATTATTCTTTATTTTGTTATACAAAAGGGAATGTCTTCATCCATGTTCTTGTTTATGTTGATATTATTATCAGGGTCTTCTCATGATTCTATTGTGCATTTCAAAACGTATCTTAGTGATTGCTTTCATATGAAATATATCTAGGTGTTCTTAAATATTTTCTTAGCCTCGAGGTTGCTTATGGTGATGAAGGGTTGTTTATTACCCAATAAAAATTTACACTCGATATTCTTGGTGAATCCGGCGTATTGGGCTCTAAGCCAATTGCTACTCCAATAGAACAAAAAAATCATCTGGCTTGAAGTGAGGGAGAGTTATTTTCTAAACCTCAGCAGTATAGGCGACTTATTGGTCATTTTATCTATTTAACGATGACATGTCCTGATTTGTACTATCCAGTTCAAGTGTTGGCCCAATTTATGGGTGCTCCTTTAGTTCCTCATTGGGAGGCGACACTGCGCATTTTACGATATATTAAAGGATAACCTGGTCAAGGTCTTTTGTTACATAGAAATTGTAACATGCAACTTTATGGTTTCTAAGATAGTGATTGAGCAAGCTGTCCACTAACTCGACGATCTTTGACAGGATATTTTTTGCTTCTCGGCTCCTCTTCACATGGAAAACTAGGAAACAACCTACGGTCTCCAAGTTTTCACCAGAGGCGGAATATCGGTCTATGGCTACTACTACTTGTAAGTTGAAATGGTTAAAGTCTCTTTTATTTTGTCTTTGTGTTCCTCACAATCGTCTAATGCGTTTATATTGTGATAGACAAGTTGCACTTCACATTGCGGCTGATCCCGTTTTTGATGAACGTACTAAACACATTGAAATAGATTGTCATTTTTTCCGGGATGAGGTTCAATCATCTATTATTCAGACCTCTTACATACACACCAACAATCAATTGACGGATATATTTACAAAAGTTCTCGGTAATCACAATTTTCTAACTTTGCAAGTTCGGCGTTCGTAATCTTCATGCTCTAACTTAAGGGGAGTATTAATGGAAATATAATGCAAGTACAAATAAACAAACCGATTTGTATTTTCCTTGTGTGGATGGCAATAGAACTCCTTGCTATGTAAATCACCAAATGGACACCACGAAGATAAGGTTGCGACAATCAGATAAGTCGCTCAGAAACTTAATATGAGTAGAAGGCGTTTATGCACTTTCCTATTGTGATATTTCTCCCACAAAGGTGCATGGGATAATAAAATGAAATTGGGATTGAATGTCCCTTGGCATGCAACCTCTATTTATAAAGCTATGCATCAAACAATACCTCCTTTTGAAACAAAAGTGTTTCACCAAGCAAAGCTTGTGAATCAAAGTAATGTTTTACCAAGCAAAGCTTACGAACCAAAATAATGTTTCACCAACCAAGCTTATGAATAAAAGTAATGATTCATCAAACAAAACTTATGAATCAAAGTAATAATTCATCAAATTTTTTGAGGCACTTAATTGGACTTATAATATATTTATTTAGTTCCGCTACTATACTAAGTATGTAGTATATACAAATCTAGGTCTATATACTCTAAATATTAAACAAGTATTAGACGTATATTGTAGCCGTTAGCTTTAGTTTAGGATATTATTAGCTGTGTAAATATTCCACGCTATATTAAAGGTATATTGTTTCCATTAGTAAGAAAGTATCAGCTATTTATGTAAATACTCTAGGCTATTTTAAGTAGGATACAATATTTAGAGGATCTTTTGCCCACATTGTAGTTGGATATATATATATATATATATATATATATATATATATATATATATATATATATATATATATATATATATATATATATATATATATATATATATATATATATATATATATATATATATATATATATATATATATATATATATATATATATATATATATATATATATATATATATATATATATATATATATATATATATATATATATATATATATATATATATATATATATATATATATATAT
>NC_080052.1:6434950-6487450 GCF_026212465.1 Amaranthus tricolor | reverse complement strand
ATATACTCCAGCCTTCATATACTTAAAGAGTCAATATAAGAAAAACATATAATAATGATGAGCATGTTATATGTTTTATTTAGTTGACCGTACAATCTACTTCTTCATGCTAAAAACTTTTAGTAGACCCAATTGATATGGGTTTTGCTCAATGATTGTAAGATTTTAGATATTTTCCAGATAAAATTAAAATGTAAAATTCTACCTTGATCCAAAAATATCTTAATTTATTTTTTACTAGTATAAAATGTTTGCAATTTATAAAGTTGATAGTATATAGATACTCGTGTAATGTAAAAGTTTTTTATGGACTGTTTTCAAAATTTACAGACCTAATATTCAAGTTTTAAAGACAGTGTTAAAATTTTTATTGACTGCAATAAACACAGCTTGCAAAAAATATTTCAAAACAATAGGAAATTCTATTCCAACAAAAATTCATGTAAATCTGGCATTTAATTGGTTTTTTCCAAAATTTTAAAATAAGTACACATAATAGTATATATCTTAATTATCAATGATGGAATCAATCTAGTCAATTTACTTAATTTAGAATATCTTTACTATTTTTTTTTTTGGGTTAAGATCTTTACTAATTTTGTCACAAGCTAAAAGTTTAGTTTTGATATTTTTGCAGAATAAAATTGACTTTAACAAAACATTTTCAGATCATACTTTCAATTGTTTTTCAATTAAGCTACCATGTTTGGATGCAAATTTAAGGCATTTATTATTGGAATTAATCAAAATCTCAAGAATTTTTCTTATGACTTTTATTTACAAATGCATGTTAGATAGTATGATGTTCAGAATTTAAAATCTAATAATTTTGATATATTTTTGACAACAGGCTATAAAACTGTCATATATCATTTTGTACCAAAATTTATAAATTGAATGATTTTCAATGATAATTAATTTTGTGTATGTGATAAGTGATACTTTCTCCGTTCCATAATACCCGCTACATTTTCTATTTTTGGCAATTTCATATTACTTGTTACATTTCCGTTTTTAGTAATAAAACAATCATTTAAAGTTCTATCTACCCCTATTTTTATCCTACTCTATACCTCTTTAACTTTTATACCTACCATTATTTAATCTTTATCTATTCCCAACAACTTAATTTTTCTTTTTCCTTTTTTCTTTTTCTTTTTCCATTAACAATAATAAAATACTCTACTCTATAAAGTAAATAATCAGCTACATTGTAGGTCAATTATTTTTCTTAATATGTGTGTTTATGCAATTGTAGCAAGAAATACAGAACAGAGGAAGTATAACTCAACTTCTTTTACTATTCAAGCTAGTTAGACGTGAATTTGTAATGTGTAGCAACAAAGATAAATTATAGGACGAAACATAACTCTAACTTCCTAATTTTGAATATAAGAGTTTGGGCAAACCTTTGTATCGTTTATTCATTGTAAAGAACCATCAAATCAATAATTTCAACTTTATTAGCTCACTATTTTAAATATTATGTCAGTTTCGGATATTTACTTAATAATTGATATCTAATAGGAAATATGAATATTAATAATGTCATCAATTATCCAACAAACAAAAATAAATCCAATAATTGATAATTCTAAGTATTGGGTGTACTTGCTTGCTTACTACATAAAATGTTAAATTACCGACTACCCAAAAGCAACAAATAAACGTTCGACGCCTTTTTAGAATATGGCAATGACCTAGCTACGGTAACATGTTTCGTACTTCTAGCTGTCAAAAAGACGACGAAGAAATGAATAAATGTTTTCGTTACTAGGCCATCACCATTTTCTAATTTTATAAATTTTGAATAGGGACGAACTGAGTTTGTAGTTAGTTTGTCGTCATTTTTGGTGCAGTCGTCAGGCCGTACCCAAACCATTGTCATTTTTCGTGCGGTCACCAAGCAGTAGCTTGTCCGTCGCTAGGTTCAAACATTGTCTATAAAAAGAACATAATTCTCCATCCACGGCTTCAGCTTAGATTTCTCATCTTTTATTTCTGATTTCTTATCTCTTATTTCGAATTTTAAAAGGCAAACATAAAAGAAATTAAGTTTTTTATTTACAATTGTATTATCCATATCAATGCATTCAAATATAAATAAATTTCATTAATAAATATATTTAAAATTAAATAGATATTAATAATTGTAATAAATGTCTTCAAAATAAATAATCTTAATATTTATTATAAAAATAATAATAATAATTTTCTTTATCAAAATAATTGATGTGGTTTCGCCATGGTTTCGCCTATTCGCTGGCGATCACTTATTTAGCAGCGAGACAAAACGTAGTCGTCCATTTGTCGCCCGAGCAATTTATGATCGAGGCAAAAGATCGTCGACCGAGCGAATTAGCATCCAATGGCGATGTCAATTATCATTGTTATATATCTGTTCTCAGAATAAAACTAATTATGCCGTGATGACTATTTTTAAAAATATTATAGAATAATTGATAGTTGGTATCATCATTTCAAAAAAAACAACGAATTTCGACTAATAGGAACAATCCAAATTCAGTCGATAAACGGATATACCGATTGAATTTCAATTGTTTCTGTTAGTCGTAATAAATGTAGTTGATAAATTCAAACAATCGTAATTTTAGTCGGAATTCCGACTAACAACTCTTTGGTAGGTGTTTAGTCAGAATTCCGACTATAAGAACCGGTAGAACTTTAGTTTTAGTTCCGATTGTTTTCCACTAGAATTCGGTCGGAAATTATGGACTAACATCTAGTAGTAAAACAATTGAAATATTAAATAGCCAAAATTCAAAAGTTATTACAATATAGACCAATTAAAATAATATATAATTTCCGTACTGAATTCCGACTAACGATTCAGTCAGAAATCAGCCGCAATACAATGGGTATTAATATGTATCGATTTATTCTTATTTTATTTTGTACTTATTTATTGATATTAAATATTGTATTAATTATAAATAAATTAAATATAAAAAAATAAATAATTATTAAAATTTATTACTAAAATATATTCAGATCATAGCTTCTTCCAAGTAAGATATATTAGTTAAGAAGATGATGATACCAATAAACTGAATGGATGACATCGTGATTGTGAGATTAAGTATAATGAGACTAAAGTCTTAAAGTGAGGTGTAAAATTAAACTGAAGCGATAATAAATTTGGATAAATAGGGTTGAATTCAACTATCCCATTTAAGCTGCCTAAACTCTTGTAAACAAGGAAAAATATAGATCTGGATCAAATCCTTTTAATACTTCCATCAATTAATTTGTAAAATAATCACTATCGCTGCCTTTCAGCGTATCCTGCTCACAAAAACTCTAAAAGATATAAAAAACAGTAACTCTTATTATAAATGAGGATGCGGCCAACAAATAACTCGGCTCCAGAAGAATGCTAAGATAAAAAATGAGTGTAACTCAACACGTAAAATTACATCTTACAACACAAGTACTGAAGCATAACCATTAATAAAATAGATATATAAATAAATAAATGAGTTAAATTGGTAAGATGAATGACACAATTCAATCTATGTTCAGATTACGTTGAATTTTAAATTTGTAAAATTAAAATGTTTTAAGGTAAAAATGGTCAAAATCTAGGGTTTTTTTTAATTAAGGGTACCGTACTGGTATTGGGGCAGTGTGAAAGCAGAAGCATGAGTAACTGTAAATAAGAGGATGTAAAAAATGGAGGTACAAGCTATGATCAGTAACATAGGTAGAGTGCTGCTTCTGCTGCTTTGGTTGATGGTTGTTGCTGTAAAAAATGAAGAAAGCTGCTATCCTCTCTATCACTTTAGGTTTTCTAAAAAGAAGGAATCCACCATTTACTCTGCATTTCCTTAATAGTGCACCACTTACTATAAGGTGGATCCCACATATATCTCCTCCAATTATTCCTAAATTTTTTTAAAAAGCTGATTTTTATATTTGATTCATTATCAATTACTTCTGTTCAGATCTTATTTAATATATAATTTTTTTTATGTATAATGTAAAATATAGTTAAGGGAATTTTTATTTAATTCGTCTTAAAATATATTTTTATATTATTCACTTTTTAAAATTTTTATCAAATGAAACTAAAGATATTGAAGATTAAAATTGTGCATTCGATAGCGTGAAAACGTATAGCAACTATTCAAAACCAGAGAAATTATAACACAATTAACTTTTCGCGACATATGAGTTAATGACATTAAAAAAATATAATCAACTATATATATCATAATGACATTTAAATTAAATATCACTAAATATATTCCATTAAAACTATATTATGTTGTAATGATCGTATACTTCATTAGTGGCGGAGCGAAAATTGATAAATTATTTAAAAGCCCAGTGTAATTTTTTAAAATTATGATATTTCTCTAACAACTTGGTATATCTTTAAACATTTAACATATAATAGGTAAATATATATAAGATTTTTTCATGTTAATGTTATTCGGAATGTTGGTTCCTTGCTGCGTGTATGTATTATTTTCTTCGGTTGCTTTATAAAAATTTGCTTTCCAAAAAAAATAAGATGAAGTTTTGATAGTGACGATCTCTTAATTAAAATAAGAAATTGTTCAAATGTAATTGAGTTCTTTAAAGGAAAAATGGATTAAAAAAATTGAATTAGGGAAAAGGGGAAAGATATGTGGGTACTGTATATGTGAATTAAATAAAAAGAGTGTGCATTATTGTTAAAATAAAAATATAACAAATCTCAGTTAAGAAGCTAAAATGAAAAATATTGATGGCATATAGTTAGTGACGTCAAGATCAAACGATTATTTTAAACCTTTATTGAATTGATTACTTAATTACTTAATATAATATCAAAAATTACATGCTACGAGTTTAAATATTACACATGACTTAATAATATCAGCTCGTCGTGTATAAGACCGTTTTATCATGAGACGGGTTTATATAATACCCTATTTCTTCAATTAATTACTTTAAGATCATAAGTAATCATTTTAAGGTTATAAATAATTATTGTAAGACTATAAAAAATATTTATATTAAAATTATAATTGATCACTTTAACGTTATAAGTGATCATTTTAAGACTAAAAATGTATATTGGGCTAGTTCAATAGAGATCGTTTCACATTGAGGCCGTCTCATTTAAAAATTAGTGTAATAATATATGATAAGCCAATTATGAGTTAATTATTCTAAATTTTATATTGATGCTTATGTTTGAAATAAATCATACATAGAGAGAAACATTTAATATAAATTTTTATGAATATAAAAAAATTAAAATAAATTCAGGTGAGATTTCGCTAGAAAATCTAATTTATGACTAACTTTTCTAAATTAGTTATGGTTGACCTTAAAACTTATTTTTATCACCCAAGCATTTCTTAAGATAGCAATTTTCATAGATGGGTTTGACAAACCAAGGATATCGAGGTAGAAAAAGAAGTTAAGATGTCAGTTAATAATATTGCGGGGAGTATTTATAACTATAAATTTATTAATTGTGTTATGAATACTTGTAATTAATTGTGACATATTATGTGGAAAAATATAAAATCACTTATAATTAAGTGTTATCAAACAGAGGAAGTATTATTGATGAAATGTTTAATATAAGTAGCAAATTAAATAACATGAACGAAAATATGTTAAATCCAATAATTTATAATTAATAACCGTGATTTATAAATCACTAAAAAGACAAAAATAATAATAATAAAATAAAAAAATTAAAACAAGTAAATTAAAATTACAAAATTCTAACCCTATTAAATTCTAAATCACAAGAGTAATTTGTTAACTTTACAAATATCTAGGTTAGGGGTAGGGCTATGGCTACGGGTAGTTATGGCATGTAAGTATGTTGTCTTTAATTCAGAAGCATACATAATATTTGATTTTCCCGAGAGGTTTTGACTTGAGTAGTGTACATATTAGTAGCCTTAGCTTCCCAGAATTGTTATTGCAATTGAAGACAAGTTTATTTCAACCATCTAGACCGCAAATATGCTATGCTTGAGAATGGGTATGAATAGATACTCCTACTATGATTGATTTGCTAGATAGGGCTATAAGCTATTCCCGTTATCTTTTAATTGTCTTATTTGACTGGTTAAAAAGAATGACATTTTTATTTGTTTTGTAAAATTAAATATTTGATCATTGATCATGTATTATGGGAAAGTAAGGAAACAAGCAAAAAATCATGATAAAAATCAAACTAAGTTACTTTTTCATTTGACTTAATCTTGATCTTTAGTTGATCAAATACCTTTTTTTCTAAAAATTAGCAAAATAAGATAAATAAATGTTCAAGAGTTAGCATACATCAAAGAAAAATAAGTTATTTACTAAATATTGTTTTTTTTGGCTTTTTGACAAAATAAGCCAAAATTCTAATATAAACCCAATGTTCATTTACCAAACAACTTAATAATGATATTTGGTCCATAAACTAAACAAAAAATTTGATATTAATAATTCATTTTATTGTCCGTCTATTAGAAATAATAAATTAATTAATTTTTGCATTATTACTAAAAAATATTATTTATAATATATGTTTGCTGAAAATGTATCAAAATAATTCAATTTCTATTTAACATTATTCCTAATGTTAAAGAACCTTAAAAATAATCCTTTCTCTAGAAATGTTCATTCTTCATCGAGCAAAGCTCCTTGTGCATTAAAATGCAAGTTTTCATTTAGGTTACTTTTATTGAGGGGAGAAATTCAATAGGTTACAATATGAATATGTGTCAAATTTTCAGCAATTTCTGCACTTATATATATGTGTTTAATATTGATTTTATCGTTTGACAATACTAAACAAAGTTAATTATTAATTTATTATATTTATTGTGTTAAATGAAAGTATAAATATGCAATCACTAATGATTTTTATTATAACTAAAATAATTTTCTTACTAGCTAAAAATTAGATTGATCAAGATTAATTCCTATACTTATATATTTACAATATGGTATGTATTATTAGTAAAAGATGTGTGTGGTTGATGTATAAATTGTACAAATTCCAAGTTTTTGTTTTTAATTACTCACATGTGATATGTTATACATTTTGTTGCCATTGTATAATAAATTGAATGTACGTTTATTTAGTTCATAGTATTTAATTTGATAAGATCAATAAATGAACCAAATTTATTATTAACTTTATTATGTATGATGTTTAAAATTATATAAAAATTGTGCATACGAGAATTTATCCATTTAACTTTATTTTGACCTAAAATTATGTTAAATATCCTATGAAGTATTTAAAGGATAATTTATATGTATCCAATTATAATTTCAATACTTTGCAATCCAGTGTTAGAAAGTTAAATTGTGTTGAAATATGTCGTCTAGTAACGAGCGTTGCTAGTTGGTACTCTAGTAGGTCAAGAATATTTATGTCGGAGAATATATCTTCCTACTATGATTTTCATAATGAAATATGATAATTATAATTATTGAAACTAATTAATCTTTTGAAAATAACTATTATCATTATGTTAAAAATGATAGTGATAGACATTATTTGGTTAATTTAGTCGATGTGATTTACAAAAGACTCACCAATAATTTTTCTATTTATATCATAAATTTTTGATAAAATTAATCCTGTTCATTTTAGTTTTGCTTATGGTTCTCATACGTTTTTCAATTACTTTTTAAATATTTTATTTTTTAATAATTATGGTCCCCTTATTTTTTCTAATAACTTTATTTTAACAATTTTAATGCCTATAATCCTCCCGTTTTCTTCATTAATTTTATTATTCAACAAAAAAATACATCTAATAACGTTAGATTTACATCATCATCATCATCAACCTAATATCCTGTATGTAAATTTTTAACATCATCCAATATACTAACCAACAAGTCTTGTATGACGGGCCCATATAAGCAACCCAAATCATTAATATTAAAAAAACAAACAACATTTGAACTATTTTTTATTTTTTAATAAATTAGAATTGGGTTAGCTTATATCAAGCAATCTCATAGTGAAACGGTCTTAATAAAAAATTTTGTTTAAACTAATTTAATTATTAATATCTCTAATTATGTATATTAAAAAATTATAAAAATTTAATATTATTAATCTTTGTATTGACACAAATTAAATAAGATTTAACTTGACTGCATTTTAACTTATATATTAAAAATTAATTAAAAATTACGGATGATAAATAAATAGATATAAGTAACTTGGATAGAGAGAAGTATTTTTGTCCCTTTGAGATAGCTCTATTGAGTCTAAAACTCACATATTTGAATTAAATAATCATATTGCAAAATTATGGAGTATTGGCCATATGAGATGGGTTTGCCTATTCGTGTACTACACAAGCAAAAACTATGTCGGAATTAAAGAAAATAGTTTGATATGATATATAACTGAATTTATATGTGAAAAGGGTCTCACGCTTCATGATATGACTTAACATAATTTTTCAAAAAACAGCATTGGATCAAATCACAATGTAATTTCAGCTCAATCATATAAGTCCCGTTTTTGAGTAACGGCATACTATATTTAGTAAATTAGACCTTAAGTTTGCAATATTTTTCTTTATGATTGTCTTATCTTTTTTATTACATTTTTTTATTTGAAAGTTACTATTATGTCCTAATGAGTTATATTAATTGGATTTTAAGTTTGATTTAAAAAAAATTACGTGTTAAAGTTAAAAAATTATTTAAAAGTTATTTAAGTTGATAGTAAAGGTTTTTAGATATGTTAAATATTCTAATATGTTTTTCCATATGAGAGTTCTTTGTAATCGAACCTGATTTGACCCGACCCGCTTCAAAGATAAATTTAAAATTATGTAAAAATAAATATAAACACAAAATCCGATAATAAACCCACCTAAAACACATGATCCAAAATCAACACGATTACCCGAATGAACACCTCTAACATTTACATTTAACATCAACTAAGAATTTCTTGATTTCAACAACCATACATAAATGTTTATGAACAATCGCCATCTAAAAGGTAAATAATAGGAGAATAGGTTCAGTCAGCATTAGCTACAATAACATAAGGTTTATTTGTCTGATGAGCGATCAGTGTTCATCCGTCAAGTTTCAGCATACCAAGTGGCACTATTAACAAATGGATACTAAGACCTCAATCAAATTTCAAGTACTAACAACAAACATGGTATAAAATTAATTTTTTAATAGAGAACTCACTATGCTTTTACTATTGGAAAAAAATTAATAAAAATGAGGAGTAGTATTTTCAACTCTAATATTCAAAATACTACTATAAATATGTTTTAGTATAAAATTATAAATAAAATAAAGAATTTCTTTGTTTTTTTTTATTATTTGATTTTTTATAGTTCAAACTTAAGTTTCACAGATAATTTAAATTCTTAACTAATAACATTTTTTAGATCAAAGATTTTTAGCTTGTAAAGTTAATGATCTCATAAGTAATCAGCAACTAATTTTACTCAATGCTTTATTAATTTAACAAATTAATAGAGCTAAGTGAAAAAAAATCATTAGAAACCATAAGATGAAACAAATTATATCAATAAATACCAAACAAATCCATAATACCATTAAGCATTATAAGTGAAAGATTTTGCCTTTTATATAACAAGAATTAAGAAACAAATCATTCCATTGTGTGTCAATTCTAAATTGTTGGAAATGTTATTTAAGAAAACTTTTTCCAAGTATAAAGTAATTAGAACACACGTATGTTTTAGAATTCAAAATTAAATAGTGTGTTGATATTGAAATTACATCATTACTCCATTAAATAGATAGTGTGTTTTGGCTATCTTGTGGTGATGTTTACACAAACATTTTTTGGACTTTTTCATTTATCTGCTACTTAACTAGCTCACTTCATGTCTAGCATTCTACATGGACACCTATTCATTTTGACTACTACAATCATAGGGCTTGATCATGAAATATATTGGCATTTTTCAAAAGAATTAATAGAATCATATAATTGCTAAGCATGCTCAAGAAAAATAATCTTTATAACCTCAAGGGTCATATAAAATATAATTTGTTAAATAAATTTTGAAATAAAGGTTAAAAAGTAGTTGTTATATACCATCCAATTCACTAGCTAGTAGTGTCCCACATAGATTTTGCACAAATATTAAAAAAAATGTCATGGGGACCATCACGAGATAGGTAGTGAATAAATATAATTACACAAAAGTAAATCAAAAGTAAACAAAAGAAGGGGCTTGAGTAAGGATAAAATGAAAAAAAAAAACCATTACCAAAATAGAAAATGGGACATAATTAGTAAACTGACCTAATATAGAAATGGAATATTAGTAAATTGGAGTGAGTATAAGAATTTAATAAGGCAAGCATATATGTTCTCTTTGATTTAATTTATAAGGCCAATAAACATTCTTATTTTTAACGAATTTAACTTATTTTTATCGCATAATCGTTAACTTTTAAGGCAAACATGCAATTAAAACTGTGCATTGGGTTGCATTACTTTTTATAGCAGGTCGGGACGAGCCAATGGTCTATTTGACTTGCCCCAAGCCAGCCCATTTATATAGTGCACACTAAGTTTATATGTGCTAGTTTTATTATAGATTCAATGTAAATATCTAAAACAGGAGAATTTATATAAACTTGAAATAGATGTTAGCTATACATGAAAAATTTATAGGCCTAAACCCTTGAATAATTTTCTATGTAATCTAAAAATGCATTAAACAAAATGCTACCATCAACAATTCACTCTATACAACTCGTAATAATCTTAACTTGTAGATTCAATATATTTTGCAGTTTTGTTGTAGTAAATTTTGTTCGATCCATCAAAAGCCCGCCAAGTATTGCTCCACTAATTTTTAAAATCAACTTAACCGTTTAGAAATTCGATCCTTCTAATTAATAGGTTTGATCCTTTTAAATGAGTCGAGTCAGGACTTTTAGTGGCTCCTACCCATTAAACACCTATCGATGTGACTATACCTAATCCATGCATTCCATAAATTTACTATAAATAATGAAAAATTCTAACCATTTCAAAATGCTATATTTTCTGTTCATTTCAAGTTTTAGATTCACCGTAGTTTACTGAAATCCTTTGTAGTTGCTACTATATATGAATATATGACATATAGTTATTGTTGGTAGAAAATAACCCATATAAAAAGTTGAGTAACATATAAAATTGATGGGATATATTTTCTATTATTAAATGATTTTAGGTAGAATCTCCGAGTTTGTGTGCAGTCAAGTCTGCTCTTGTGCGTGTCTTATTGTATACAAGCTCAATGATAAATTCGATTAGCAGGAAATAAAAAAATTTTGATCTTCTATAAAACCAACTTGCGGGTTCGAAAAGAATGGCATTCCCCCAATTGAAAAATTGGCTCATGTGAGTGGGAATGTTGGAAGGTAACTCACATGTGATTTATATTGAAAAATTTGAGACATATTGACTTACATATAAATTTGATGGGCTACGTACTCCTCATATTACCAATTGGTTTAGGGATGGAACCTCATCGGGTTTGTGCACAATCAATTCTCTTCTTGTGCATGTCTAGTTGTATACAAGCCCAGTACAACAAAATTAGCTTTATTGCGACATGGGATTTAGTGACATTAAAAAAGCCACTGATTTATAATTTTAGTTCAATAATTGTTGGTTTTTATTTTAAGTTTCACTATAAAGTGATTTAGAAACACTTTTTTTGGCCATTAGTAACATATGAAATATTACTATAGTTTAAGGTGGCATTTACGAGAAATGACACTAGATCTTACATCGTGAAAAGTTTTAGTATGATTTTATATTATGCTGCTTAAAGATCTAATAAAATGTCATTAAATCCACTGTATAAAACCATTAGAAATTTAAAATATTGAAATTTAAATTAAATGCCACTAAATATAGCTCACTAAAAGTATGTAATGTTGTAGTGGCCTAATGACAAATTTATCAGTTATGTCTTCAAAAACTCTTATTTGAGACAGTCTCTCAAGGAGACCGTCATTGTGGGCAGGCCCATTATTAAATATTAGATTTAAAAAAAATAAAAAAATAAAGAAAATAAAAACAAACAACCGCGCATATACTATGTGTTGAATATTAGTTATTGTTTTCAGTCATGGTTTCTTTAAACAAGAAACCGAGTTTAATATGTGATGATAAACCTTTGTCATTTGTATTTCAGAAAAATAAAATAAAAAAAAATAATAATAATAAAAAAAAGAAGTTTTGGTTGTGAATGTGGCTTACTGTGTGTTAGAAAAGTTTAATTTTAAATGTTCATCAAGTAGGCATTTGGGATACATCAAGTAGATTTTTAAAATACTTCAAATTGAGGTTTTACGGCGTGACATGGAAGGTTTTTTCAATATATCTAGTAGGGTTTTACACCATGCAAAGTTGGGGTGTAGAGTATAATAAGTTGGTATTTAGACATCAAGTAGGGGTTTAATGTAACTAAAATAGGGGTTTAGAGAGTGTTAAGTAAAGGTTTAGAGTACCTCAAATAGGGGTTCATAGTACCTCAAGTAGGGATTAAGTGTATATGAAGTAGGGATTAAGAGTATGTCAACGTGTCCAGTATGGGTTTACACTATTCTAAGTTGGGGCTTAGATTATACCAAATTGGTGTTCAGGGAACCTCTAGTAGGGGTTTAATATACCTCACATAGGGATTAAGGTACCAACATATATTTTACTATTGCATTTGCAAATTGTTACTCATGTTTTTTTTAAAAAAAGTTAGTTACTTGGCATCCTAAACTCTATCAAATCAATTGGAAGAACAATATGCAATTGCATAGAAGAAGTATGTTTGGCTCCTACATAAACTATTATTAGTCACAAGTTTAAGTTAATTACATTTTCAGTGACAAGATTAACTGTCCCTTGCTTGATCAGGTTTCCTAAAATCCTACTGAAGGTATCCTGTATGCCTACTTGAGGTATCATAAAACCCTAATTGAGATATCTTAAATGCCGACTTGAGGTATCTTAAACCCCTACCCGAGATATCCTAAATGCATACTCGAGCTAAACTAAATGCTTACTTGTTTTTAGCAACAGAAAAAGTCGTTGCTAAAAACCTGATTTCGTTGCTAAAAATGTTTTTTGCAACGAATTCCATTGTTGCGGGTACAGCCGTAGCTAAAGGTTTTAGCAACGACTATGGTGGTTGCAAAAGGTATCTGTTTTTTGCAACGAGATCTATTGTTGCAAAAAAAAAATGTCGTTGCAATTCCTTCAAACGTTTTTAGCAACAAAAAAGCTCGTTGCCAAATTTCCTGCATTTTTAGCGACAACTATTTTTGTTGTTAAATTTCTATTTTTCACAACAATTTAAGTTGTTGCAATACATGATAGTCAATCTTTTGCAACGACTTTACTGTAGGGAAAACAATGAAGTAAAATTTTTTATTAATGTTTTTAGCAACAACTATTACCGTTGCAAAAAACATATACATTTTTCGCAACAACTATTACCGTTGCAAAAAACCTGACACATTTTTCGCAACAACTATTACCGTTGCAAAAAACATACACATTTTTCGCAACAACTTTTACCGTTGCAAAAAACATACACATTTTTCGCAACAACTATTTATCTTTTAAAACAACCTACAATAAACTAGACAATTAAAATAATAAATAATTTAAAACCAACTAAACTAATATCACCGATTATCATTATATATTAATTCGTATCCCAAAATATCACACGTCCCAAATATTATCGTGTGTCAAAAATATACGTAATTCATATACATGTAACGGATTGGATAACCAATTTTCCAACATAATTCTCCAACCATACACAAGTTTTTATGCAAAAATTTACAAGTGATAGGCACTTTGAAAAAGTCCAAAAATATACAAGTGCACATATAGCTACTTTATAACCCAAAACATCGCGCATCCAAAATGCTTGTAGCTATCACCAACTTCGTCATTGAGTACAAAAAATTTCCAATGAAGATATGTTTCCCTACACCAAATAATTTTGTTAGTTATTAAGAATCAAATGAGCCCCAATATTGAGTATTCACAATCAAACCATACCTACAATTTTTGTTGAGACATAATAAGCAAAGCATTTAGCATGATATTCACTAACAAAAGCATTACGTGTATAGGGAAAGCATTTAGAATTTACCATCAAAATAAGTACTAGAACAATCAGATCTAACATATCAATACCCAATTTATTAGCACAAATATCAGCAACCTTTATTGTATAAAACAAAACCAATATCAACCCACATCTAATATCACTACTAAATAGTGTTTTTTTTTAATTATAGTTCATCACATGTTTCATGTGGGTTTAGACATGTAAGAAAAACTGGCGGTATGTAATTACTCCAATCGGTATTGTTTCATTAGACCCGTTCAACACCGACCATGAAAAGCTCATACAGATAAAGTAAAAGTTCTAGTCGGTGAAACCAGTACCCACAACCCAATGATCACCACATATACCTTCTACCAGTAAAAAACCCATGATTAGAAAACAAATGAGCAAAGTTCCTATGTTTATAGTGAGTTTAAAAATATATTAAAACAGTTGGTTAAATGAATTGACAGGCATATGAGTTGTGGATAGGGGGTCATGGCATGGAATTTGTAGATCCATCATTAGATGACTCGAGTTCAAGATATAAGCTATTGAGTTGCATGCAAATTTCTCTGTTATGCGTTCAAGAAAAGCAGGAAGACAAACCATCAATGTTAGAAATTTCAATGAAGTTAAACCTAGCATGTTCCCCAAAAGACCAGCATTTTCCAGAAAACCAGATGAAGATGCAACACTAACTCCATGCTCACAACATTATGTTTATTCCAACAATGATTCTATAGTTTCTGAGCTGGAACCTTGATAAAAAGATGGATTCAAAGGAATTATATTTCTTCCCATTGGGGGGAGGTAGGGAGGTGTTGAATATGATGAAGAAAACTAAAACTGCTATGTAATCTTTAATTTTAAAACCTCTTACCCATATTCTAACTTCTAGTGGCCAATTTACAAAACTAGTAACTAAGCTTACAACAACATACTATGTTCAAGCAAAATTAAACTTTAAGCTTCATGAAAACAATAGTTAAGAGAATGTGGTGGAAGTCCTTGAGAATATGATACATTGAAGCTGGACCGAGAATGTAGAGAAATAATAAAATAGAAGCTAATACAGGCAGCAAAGGCATACAAGAGCATACCTATATGTTGAATTGATTCCACTTCGAGGTCATACACTAGCCTTGAATAAATCTAGACAGCCGAAAAATCCAACACTAATCAGTCATGCACTGAGCTATCAGCAACACTGCTAGCCAGATATTGCCCATATTTTAGCCCACAAATTGTACCCTGATATCAGAATATAAAGTAGTCATTCCAGATCTCCAAACATGAGCTCGTTAATTTTAATGATGTCAAGATCCGAGATGAATTCAATTGGCCGATCATCATCTTCATTCAATTTCGAGTAGATTTGTGGATCTCTGCTGTGTTCATCTCTAAGGCAAACCATCAAACAATGTTATATTCAATGTGTGCAGGGAGACATTTGAGCAAATTTTTAATGTGAAATCCAGAAGATAACTTACCAAAAAATTTATTCAAGGAAGTTGGAGAAGGTGTTGTCATAAAGTTGAGGCCAATATAGAATGCTAGTCCTAAGACTATTATGACCATACAGTAAGTTGGTACAGCTATAGCCCAGTACCTAAATACCAACAAAATGAAGCTTACTTTCCAGAATGAAGAATCAAGGAAAACCTTACACAGTGAAATCATAGGCCAAAAACTTACTTTTGCTTTAATCTTATCATCTAGAACTTCAATTTTGAAGTAACTCCATCAATTTTTCTTAGCATTACTTTGAAAGAATCTCACATTTCAAAACGCAAGTAATTAGAAAACGCAAGTAAATCCAGAAAAACGCAAGTAATTTCCAATACACATACATAAATCTTATAATTAGAACAAAGCCCAACAAAAAGGAGAAATCTTGTTCCTTCGCAGAGCCAAGACCGAAAATCAGTACAACCCAACATTTCAAACTGATGAAATACACATACATTAATCTGATAATTACAACAAAGCCCAAGAAATTCAAAGAACAAGCCATAAATTGAAATCAACAAGAAACAAGAACAACAAATTTAAACAAAACGAAAGGCAAACCGAAAATCAGTACAACCCAACATTTCAAACTGATGAAATACACATACATTAATCTGATAATTACAACAAAGCCCAAGAAATTCAAAGAACAAGCCATAAATTGAAATCAACAAGAAACAAGAACAACCAATTTTACAGAAAACGAAAGGCAAAATAAAATTAAAACTACCTGCTGTCGTGGGTTCAAAGGCGGCTGAAGGGTAGCGTAGCGGTAGCACCGGCTGAAAAGCGGCAGTTCCTCCGATGTGCAGGCGGCGGCAATGGCTTACCTCCGGTGTGCGGGATTAGGGCTTGTGAGGAATCGGGTTTGTGAGGGATGGGAATGGGCGCTGGATTCTGAAATGTGGAAGGGAAATAAAAATTTCGAAGGGCGAAGGGTTTGTGAGGGATTGGGGTCAGTTTTGAGAGGGAAAATAAAAAAAAAAAATTATTAGTATATGGTCTTTTGCAACGACTTTATTGTATCTGTATTTTTAAATATTTTTTGCAACAACATATACTGTTACGAATTATTTATTTAATTTTAACAACAACAATGTTTGTTGCAAAAAATTGGGTTACATGGGGGAACTATTAAAAAGGGTGGGAAATTTTTTTTTTTTTGGCAACGATTATTTATCAACAACAATGGATTTTGCAACAACTTATATTTTTCGCACCGAAAAAAATTTAGTCGTTGCTAAAACTTGTTGCTAAAAACAAGTTTTCTTGTAGTGTAAGAACAATATGCAATTGCATAGAAGAAGTATGTTTGGCTCCTACATAAACTATTATTAGTCACAAGTTTAAGTTAATTACATTTTCAGTGACAAGATTAACTGTCCCTTGCTTGATCAGGTTTCCTAAAATCCTACTGAAGGTATCCTGTATGCCTACTTGAGGTATCATAAAACCCTAATTGAGATATCTTAAATGCCGACTTGAGGTATCTTAAACCCCTACCTGAGATATCCTAAATGCATACTCGAGCTAAACTAAATGCTTACTTGATATACTGTGAACCCCTACTTGACATACTCTTAAGCTCTACTTGCAGACCATAAAAGCCTATAAGACATACCCTATACCCATACCTAGGGATGGCCACGGAGCGGGTTACCCGGAACCGAAACGGTTCCCGAACCGCTTGGTACCGGATCCGGAACCGTTCGCGACAGGTTCCGAACCGACCCGAACCACAGAACCGTGAAACCGCCGGAAAAAAACTGCATGAACTGGACTTAAGAATCGCAGGTTGGAACCGGAACCGGTCCGGGTGAACCGGTCCAATGGTTCCATGGAACCGAAACCGGGACCGGTCCGGGTGAACCGGCCCAACGGTTCCATGGAACCGAAACCGGGACCGGTCCGGGTGAACCGGCCCAACGGTTCCATGGAACCGGAACCGTTGAAGGAACCGTTGAACTAGCCGTTGGGGTTTTTCTATAAATACCCACCACTTTCAATCATTTTCATTCACAACTCATCTCTTCTCCTACTCTCTCTACTTACTCTCTCTACTTAATTACTTAATTACGCAATTATTCTCTTAATTACATAATTAGTCTTTTAATTATTTCTTAATTTAGTTAATTACATAATTAGTCTTTTAATTATTTCTTAATTTAGTTAATTACATAATTAGTCTATTAATTAATTATTTATTTCTTAATTCTATTATTATTTCAATATTATCAATCATGTCTTCTTTTTTGAAAAAAGCCTCTAAAAAGGTTACTAAAGTGGCAAAATCATTGGGAGGTTCTAGCTCCAAAAGGAAGGCAACTTCAACTCCGTCGGTATCAACAACACCTTCAATTAGTAATTATAATTATGAACCAAATTATCCAGAAGGGTACGACCAAAAGTTACACAATTATGCAGAAGAAGTGGAAAGAGAAATACAAATTGATGAAGAAGAAGAACAAGAAGAGGAACCAATGACCCCTATTGGGATACATAATTCTCGACAGTCATCAACAAGATCACATGAAAAACAACTACAACAACAACAAAGACAAGCTCGTTGTAAACGAGTCAATTTCCAAACTATCGGTTAGTTTTATAATTTTATTCTTCAAATTGATTAAATTTTAAATTATTGTTTATTTATATATTGTGGTATTTGAGTACGTCTTATATTTAAATTTAGATGAAGATGAACCAGTAAGACAACCTTTTCCGGCAATGCCACCTCCTAGTGGTAGAGCTGTTTCACATGTGTGGTCGTATTTTACAAAAGAACCAACCGACAATCCAGATGTTTTCTTATGCACCTTTCAAATTTGTGAAAGTCAAGGAGTAAAGCCCTTAGTTTCATACAATTTCGCCAGAGGTAAATACTTTTTCAGTTTTTTATACATACATTATATATTCATATTTTATAAAAATTTATTTATTGTGTTTTGTGAATACGTGTTAGGTGGTGGTACGGGATCTTTTAACAAACATTTGGCAAAGAAGCATGGAATCACAAAAGAAACTCATGCAGCAAGCGGCAGCGGGACCACAAGTGGAAGCCGACAGTGGGACATTCCCAGCATAGGTATGCCTTTTAAATATAATCGTAATGATATGCTTGATGAATTTTCTAAGTATGTAATTTGTGATGAATTGCCATTTAACCATGGTGAAAGTAGGGCATACGAGCGTTACACTAGAAAAACTTTGCAACCACAATATAGAGCAAGCCCTAGGAGCACTCTTAAACGACGCACATTTAAATTATATGAATCAATGCGCTATGAATTAGTAGAAATGTTTAAATCTTTTAAAGGTATGGTTAGCATAGCAACTGACATTTGGTCTGTTCCCCCACATTTAGAATCTTATATGTGTGTAACAGCACATTGGATAGATCAAAATTGAATTATTCAAAAAAGAATAATTGCTTTTGAGACAAAGCTCGAAAGACATACGGGTGAAAACATAAAATACAGATTAGTAGAGATATGTAGAGAAAGGAACTTATTAGATAAGATATTTTGTTGTTCTACCGATAATGCAACCGCTAACATTAAATGTATGGAACTTTTGTATAACGAACCTGCATTTAGTTTTATCGTTGGGGGTAGATTATTACACATACGTTGTTGTGCTCATATAGTAAACTTATCTTGCCAAGCAGGTATAAAACAATTAAGTGATTTATTAGATCCAATTAGAGACATAGTGAAGTGGCTTAGAATTGGACAGATAAAGAGACGATATAAGCAATTATGTGACCATTATCAACTAAAAAAAGTGTATTGGTCATTAGATACTCCTACACGTTGGGGCTCAACCAACGATTTATTAAGAAAACTGATTGCTAATCGTCTAGTTATAACACAACTTTATAGTGAGTGTACATATAGCTATATAACTGATGACACATGGGAACTAGCTATAGGTGTACATAAAATATTAGAAGCGTATGACCACGCAACTAAGATTTTTTCATATGTTTACGAACCAAACGTGCACTTAGTAATAAGTGAGTGTATTACTATTTTTTATCATCTTCTTAAACATACGCATGATGATACTAACCCATATTTAAAGCCGATTCTTGCAGTTATGATGGATAAGTGGAAGACATATTTTACCGATTTTCCATTTATTTATGGAATTGCAACCATTTTAGACCCATGTTTTAAGACAGAAGTCCTTACTAAAGTAATTGGATTTTAGTACCAATTAATAGATCGCCTGCCTAGTGATGTACATAATTATGTTGGAACTTGTAAGAAACTTTTAGCAGAACTTTATGATTACTATGCTAGTGTATATAACCCAAAACGCGATACGTCTAGGCGTGCTAGCGTCTCGGCACGTCCCTCTTATTATAATTCCGTAATAGCTAATATAATGAGCCAAGATGATAGTTTTGTAGGATCATCTTCTTCTTCACCCTCCACTGCATATTTAGAATTAGATAATTATCTTAAACATCACTTTGAAATTGACCAAGGTAGCTATAATATTTTAGAGTGGTGGAAAGAAAAATCTATAAAATTTCCCATATTATCGAGAATTGCAAAAGATATCCTTGCAATTCCTGCTTCTACGATTGCGTCGGAATCTGCTTTTAGTGCAGGTAGAAGAGTTTTAGACGAAAAGAGATCTCGTCTTGCTCCACATAGTATTCAAATATGTGTTTGCAAGAAAGATTGGGAATCAAGCGGAGATTCGAACACAAGGACTAAGGAATGATGATGATCAAGATGATGATGATGATCCATGGATGATGATGGATACATTTGCATCATCGTCAGGAGGAGAGTCAGCGGAAGCATCTAACCAACCAGATGATGATGACGAAGACGAATAGGATCCATCAGACAACGATAAATCAACATTCAACAACTGCAAATAAAAGGTATGACAAAGAACTACGTGGGCTTTGATTCCTTCGGGATACGTAGGCAGCTTAGTATTCCTTTGGGTACTAGGTTCAAGTCCATTTTCTCCCTCTTTTTTTATTAATCATCTTTATCGACATTATCGTTGATTCGTTTCTTATTAATTTATTTTTTTCATTCTTTTTGGTAAATATTTTAATAACGATGACAACTTGACAAGCAATGAATTTCGCTAATAATCAAGTAATCATCAAAGGTAGGTCCGCAATATTATAGTATTTTTATATTATATAAATATTTTAAAAAAAAATAAAAATGGAACTGATGGTCAGACCCGCTCGTCCCGCGAGTTGGAACCGCCGGAACCGCCTCATGAACCACCAAGGAACCGTTTGGAACCGCCCGGAACCGGAACCGTTCGCGACAGGTTCCAAATGGAACCGAAACCGGGTGGAACCGGAACCGGATGGAACTGGAACGGAACCAGCCCAACCCGGACCGTGGCCATGCCTACCCATACCTGAGGTATCCTTAATCCTACTTTATATATCCTAAATGCCCACTTGAAGTATCTGAAACCCTACTTGAGTAAGCATGCATTTTATATTACATATACACTAATTAGTTATCATCTTTTTTTTTTTATTATGATAGAATGGGTTGCGCTTTCTGAGAGGAATCTCTCAAAGAGACGGTCCCTTAAGAGACCAATTGTTATGTCTTTCATCACTTTACTAATAAACTAGCTATTTCACTGCGAGTTCTACTGTTTAAAGTATAATAATATTTAATTGATTTTTTTCATGAAATATTTTAACTTTGTTTCATAAAAATTGTTGATGTTAGAGTTTTTTTTAAAATAACGTAACAAATAAAAGATAAATAATCTTTATCCACGGTTTACATTGGATATGTTCCTTACGTTAGAAATAGATATAAGTATAAGCACATACTTATATATTGATTTTGTTGTCTTTTGGTAGCTTGGTATTCACTTCATGTTTTTGAATTTGCTATGTTTACTTTAAAATTGTCAATTTTTTTGATTTAAACGTACAAATCTTACAAAATCAAAGAGAGTAATGCGAACCTATATTATAATATGCAATCAGAGCCGTAATTGACTTTTCCAAAACTCTATGCAAAATAAAATAAATAGATCCTCCCTATAAAGGATTGAATCTGATTTTTTTATGAATGTTTGGCAGAATAACAAAAGACGAACCCTTGTATATTATAAGTATCATTACAAATGTAGACGTGTCATATACTTCTTAATTGATAAAAGAGCCAATTTGATAAAAATGCATGCTATAGTAAAGGTATTGGACTAAAGTAAAGTTATAGTTTTACATACAATGTCTTGCGTTAGGGGTGAAGGTTTGGATTATGGTTCGATTTTCAATCAAAACCAAATCAAACCAAATCTTATTAGTCAAAGTCAAACCGTTGTATATAAAACCAAAAACTGAACACCGAATTATTAGGGTGAAAACCAAACACGAATAAAAAAATGAACTAAGACATAAATTCAGACATAGAAAATAAAATTTCACACATTGAAATTATAAAGAACATCATTATCTATCATATTTACATGAAGTCATCATCATCATCGTACCTAGTGTATCTCGCTCATAGACAACTATGATCAGGGTTTGGGGAGGGAAGATAGACGACAGCTCATACCCATATAGAAGAGTGCAGTCAAAGAGTCCTTTGGCTCAAGAAGGGTTCTCTTCAAAGAGATAGGAACCTGCAATTATCTGAAAGCCTGCAACTTACACCCACGTTAACCATGAATAGTAATCAACTAACTAAATATACACAGAAAATAGAATACCTACAAATAACTAAAAAACGATAATGGTAAGAGAGGTGGTAAAGAACGATAAGTAAAGGCAAAGAACAGTAACAAACGGTGGTTAAGAGGGACATGTCTAGTAATCTAAGACGTGGATAAGGCGTCGCCAACTGGGCCTATCCCTGGTCAGGTCTTTAAGAGGTGAAGTTCGTGCAGGTCACTTTTAATTTACTCCTCCCACGTTCTCATAGGTCTTCTTCGGCTTCTTTTTCTCTCCACTATGATGCATTTGATCCTTCTTACTGGGGCGTCACGGTTCTTTCTCTGCAAATGCCTAAACCATCTCATTCTGTTCTCCCGCATCTTTGCAGACAGAGGTGAAACCCTTAACTTCTCCCTGAACTCCTGGTTTCTTATCCTATCCATCATAGTTTTACCACACATCCACCTCAGCATATGCATTTACATGAAGTATCAATCAAAATAAAAGGAAAAAATTAAAAGCACTTCTAACTCTGCTTAAATTTCTTTACAACCCTAATTTATTTACATATCTATAGTCTTTCAAGTGTCAAAATAATCAATTGGCCGAAAAACAATGCCTAGTGGCAGATCTAGGGTTCAAAGTCTCATGGGGCACCAACGAATGGATAAAACTAACTATGGAAAAATATTGTTTGTGAAATTAAAAGCTAAAAATATTTTTTATTTCTGCAAAATGACATGTAAAATCATAATAACCCTAAGACAAAGCTAAAGTAATATATAAAAGGTAACGAATAAACTACAACTAATTAAACCTTCATTTGGTAACTCATTTTAATTAAATTTAGCAAGGTTCAACAATTTTTTGTATCAAAAGATGAGAATCCATTTCTAGGATTAAAACAAGCCATGCAAATAAGCAAATCTTTGATTTTCTCACTTAACTGATATTCAAGCTCATGTAATTATAGATATGAATCACACTTAGAAAAATCATAACATAAAAGTTTGAGGAAAACCCATATCAATAATAGCATCAACATAAAAAAAATCACCAAATAAACCATCAAAAACGGCAAATTAATGATGTGAACACATGTGCAAAGAACTCATTCAAGCCTTTTCAATTCAAAGACTGAAACTTAAAAAAAAAACATTATAAAAATAGAACCTTCATTAAAACACTTCTTAGGCATCTTTTCAAGAATTTTCAACCACATTTTTCAAGACCTTCATCAACAACCAACACCTTCAAACCAGTAGGAAATGTCTCACTTCATGATGATGAAAACCCATTTCCATAACCATTTTTAACAAGGTTTAAGAGGAGAAATTAAATCACGATTGTAAGCTATAATAACCAACACCCTTTAATTTTTAGGGAAAGCTCACTAACAGGCGAATTACTGTTGATGGCATGGGCAGTTGACAGCACCGGGAGTGGCTAGGGTAGGCAGTGACAGTAGTAGTGGTGTCATTATAGGTTTTTGTTTTTAGGGTTTTATGTTTTCATGAGACAAGGGAGAATCGTCAGAGAAAATTCTAAATTTCTGAAAGAGTGAAATGTCGCCTTCTTAGTTTCCCTTTAGCCTAGAATTCCATATTTAAAAAATTACCTTAGAGCACGTGCCAGAGGGTACATTCGTCTTGACAATGCCATTGAATGACTTTCTAAAGTCCCAATTTTGTTCATCCTCAACTTTTCCTATATTATTGCAGTCCACCAAAAATTCCTCAAAAATACAAAGCAAGAAAAATTTGCATTTTGTTGATCCTCCATTTTTCATCACTAAAACCCTAAACAAAAGTTTTCTCAAACCCTAAAAATATCAAGCAAATAAACGAGTCAATAAAACTAATCAAATTTTCATAAAGTTTTAAAAAAACTAAATCGTTACGGAAAAAAAGAAGCATACCTTTTTGTGATGTACAAAGCTTGAAGCAAATTGGTCTGCTTGAGTTGTAATTTTGGTACTTCATCAATGAATAAGCTTGAGAGGAAAACATGGGAGACGAGAGAGAGAGAGAGGCGAAAGGAAATAGACTGTGGAGGTAAAATAAGTGGGGAGCTTGTTAGGTTTTTTCTTTTAAATGGGATGTGGGCTGTGAAGTGTGGGCCTAAGGAATTAGGCACCTCCATTTGGTCTTAGGTGTTATATAATGTTTTAGTTTTATTTTGATACTTTTTGGTTTTTTCGGTTTCAACATTTTGAAACCAAAATTAAATCGAATTATGTTTGATTTTGACATTTCGAACCATATCCAAACCAAATTATAAAAAAATCAAACCAAATTTCTGATTCAGTTTGGTTTTATTTGGTGTTTGATTTTTATTTGAATAAGTTTCATCCCTTATTCTACATCCTATGACATAATATTTTTGAGTTGAGGTATTAGGCCCTAAGCAAATGCTTACTTTGCCTAGGGTCAGGAATGATCCTCATCATCATCATCATCAAAACTAGTGTTTCCCGCCATAAGAAATATTTTTCGACGGATATATTACATAATTGATAAGTGCAATTATTTGCACTTATTATGCCTATTTACACCCTCCTTTATGATGGTTTAGCAGTATTTTCAGTTGATTTTGATATTGGTTTTCATGTTTTTGCCTCATGTGATTAAGATTGTGTTTTATGTAATTTTGAGGCAAAAATCGGAGTTTTTATTAGGTTTTAGGAGTAATAAGAGGGTGAGGGCTTGGAGAAATGGCCTAAGACCCCTAAAAAAGTGAAGTAAAAGAGCTAAAAAGGTCCTAAAGGGAAAGGAACGAGTCGTAGCTAAGTTATGTCAAGAGCCACGACCAGTCGCTAAGCAAAAATGAGATCAAAGAGTAAGCTACGAGTTGCCCCTAAGAAGCCACGTTCGCCAAGTCACTGTAGTGCTAAAAAAGATCGGAGAGAAAGCGACGAGTCGCTGCATATTTGTGACGACTTGTCGCCAGCCCACTGAAGTTAGTTGTTCCAGGCAGAGAGTAAGCGACAAGTCGCCCCCTGAGAAGCGAGGACTCTTCACCCGTTGCTGAGTATCACGTGCCAACGGTTTCCTTCAGAATTTCAATGTTTTATTTTAATTTGTATTAGAAAAAGCGGTTACTTTTGTTGAGAGATATAGAATAAAATGTAAAACACTAACTTTCTCATTAAGACGTATAAAAATGAAATACAAGTACCTATTAAATAGGAAAACTAAGTAACTAACTACATATATAAATAGGGAGTTCATCCCATGATCCCATATCTTATTCCACTAAATTAGAAATTACTCCTAAATAGTAACTACCCACTTAACCACTACTTTGATTATAACTAATATTTTGAATCAACTCAACAATTAAAGGACAATATTTTTTATAAAACAAAAACAAAAAATGAAATAAACAACTACTTGAGAAAAACTTTAACACACAATTCATATTACTGACTTCATCAAATTTCAAGGACAACATACATGCCAAATTGCAAAGGACATGCATCCACACACTTAACCATACTTCACTAATCTTTGCTCGATAAATCATAAAACTCAACACAACACATACTTTAAATACCAACACAATAACACTTCACCAGTTAACTTTACACACATCAAGAAACCAAACAACACCACAACACACACAATTTAGAAGAGCCTGTTCTCTTCTCCTTCAACATTTTGAGCAAAATTGTTTTGATTTTTACCTGGCTCTTTATCTTTATCTTTCCCTTTCTCTTTCTCATCAAATTCTTTATTCCAACACCTTGCTTCAATATGCCATACCTTTTGCAATAGTAATATTGAATTTTTCTTCCAAACAAACGCTCTTCACCTTGATTACCATGACCTCCTCGACCTCATGCAAAACCTCTACCACCACGACCACGACAACCAAAACCACCTCTACCTTGACCATGACCTCCATTATTAGAAGACCACTCATTTGCTTCCCCCTTACTTGAAAAGCCTTCTCTTTGATTTTCTCTTCATGCTTATTAATTCTCACTTCATGAGCTAATAAGAAACACATTAACTCATCAAAACTATAAGTTGAAAAGTCCTTGGACTCCTCAACTACAGACACCACATGATTGTAGTTTCTTGTAAGGCTTCTCAAAACTTTACTTACAATGGTAGTGTTACTAATTATTTCCCCATAAGATCTCATTTGGTTCACATCACTTACAACTCTAGACAAATCAACTTGTATACCTCCTTATCATTCATCTTTAAATTCTCAAACTCAGAATGCAAACTTTGTAACTTAACTGCAATTATCTTCTTATCACCAAATTACTCACTCTTAATGATTTTCCAAGCCTCTTTTGATGACTTTGGAGATTAAATTCGGGGAAATATATCATCATCTAAAGAAAATTGGATGAAAAACAGAGCCTTAGCATCCTTCTTCCAATTATTACCCAAGCTTTGACTAGGTTGTGCCGGTGACTATTCCGATTCACTGTACTCACTTTCAAATATGTCCCATAACTCATGAGACTTGAACAATGTTTCCATTCTGACACTCCATTAATAATATTTGTCCCCTTTGAATATGGGTATTGAGGGTTGAGATGACACAATAGCTCCATTAAAGGACGTGTTTTCTAGGCACACTAAATAAAACAAAGAGAAGAAAAAAAATCTGAATAATGAAAGATATTGCGTGAAGGGAACAAGAAACAAGGGTTTGGCTTTTGCTTTTAAAAATATATACTACTAAGTAAAAACAATTTGCTTGCAACGCTTATCTAACGCACATACTTTTTCCAAAACATCCTAACACTTTTCTTTCCTTATTTTGTTTTTAATGCCTGACACTATTCATAAAGGAGTAAGGCTACACAACACAAGATTTATTGCTTACTATCTCACACAATCTCTCAGCCACAGCGGAAAAATAATTTTTGGATCTAACTTGAAGCTTTTAATACCATGTTGAGAGATATAGAATAAAATGTAAAACACTAACTTTCTCATTAAGACGTATAAAAATAAAATACAACTACCTATTAAATAAGAAAACTAAGTAACTAACTACACATAAAAATAGGAAGTTCATCCCATAATCCCATATCTTATTCCACTAAAATAGAAATAACTCCTAAATAGTAACTACCCACTTAACCACTACTTTGACATTAACTAATTTTTTGAATCAACTCAACAATTTTCATATTATGTTGTACAGATTAATAGAAAACCTTAGGAAAAGAGAAATTTAGTTAATTTTTCATAAATTTCAAATTTTATGCTTTAATTTTCATAATGTTTTCTCTTAGATTAGAAATCTTTTGTTATCAAATGGAGTTTCATTGTTCCCTATTGCTAATTTCTACTTTGATAGATGCAATTGATGATTGTTTATGTTCTTAATTAGTAAGCTATTCTACTTTACCTTTTCATTATTAATGTTCACCATGATTATTGTTGATTTTATGTTTATTAGCAAGATTAGTGAGTAGTTTTAATTTTTTTAAGGTTAGGGTTTAAATCTACAATTTAAAGTATGATTTGATTATTAAATGTGTCTATGAAATTAGAATTAAAGTGATTGAATTGTGCCAAAAACCTTAAATTAAACACGCTTTTTTGGACTAATCAATAAGCGTGTGAGATTAGGATCAACTTTACTTTAGGGTAAATTTTAGTTAAATTCTTATTAATTCGTTCAATAAAACTAGCGTGTGAGAATTGAATTAATAGAGTCTAATCTAATAGTTAATCAATAGAGTGAGAGTTTGACATTCATAAGATCATATTGAATCACGTTATTAATTCGACATTTCATAGATACTGATAAGAGTTTGATCATACAAGAATTTAGCGGATTCTGGACACCCTAGATATCTTCATCATATAGTTTCAATCCATCATCTTATTGCATTTTTAGTTATTAGATAAAAATCAATCCAAATCCTTTTTCTCCCTAAGCAATATAATTAGTAGAAATTAGCGAGTTATTTGTCCCCCCTTCCTTGTGTTCGACCCTAGCTACATATACACCGTGCACTTACGGTAAAATAAAATTTTCACATCAATAATAATGACTTGAGATTTCTCTTTCGATATCTTTACTATTAGAGAAAAGAACATAATTTCAATAGCATGAGGTAAAACTAGCACAGAATATCTAGAGATGTCCATTTGAATTACCTGGTCGGTTTTGGACGGGTTTCATTTAGTTCGGTTACATTTTGGATCAGTTGATTTTTTGATACATGTCAAGGTAGCGAGTCGAGCTAGTTAGTTACGGTTTAGTTGAAGATCATTTATTTGAGTTATCATTTTTCATCGATTTTGATTAAAAATAGTTTAATAAGCATTGACCATTAATTGTTATCTATAAATATATGAAATTATGTATTTATTAAATTTAATTAATAAATATATATTACTTCAAGCTAATACTTTCTTATAAAAGACAAGGGAGAAGAGCAAAGTTAAGTGCTCTCTTATAAAAGTAAAGGGAGAATTACAAATTAACTTTCATCCCGTATTAATTAGAGAGAAAAATGAAAGGTGTTCTCTTATAAGACAACAATATTGATTGTTGATTGAGATCGGGAAGGATCCCTTATTAATGAGGTTGTTTAAACAAAAAGAAAATGATTTCTTTATCGAGGAAGTATTGGACAATATTGAGTTCGGGAAGAGTTCCCTTAATGAGGAAGTATTAAAATAAGTTTTTTTAGCGTTACTCCACTAGTTTTGTATCTAATTAGTATAGTTTACCGAGACATGGGTCATCTATATATGGTTGTTTTGAGGTATGGTCATACTTTGTTATTGGGGCGGCAGCATGACCGTCACCGTCCTTAGTTGAGGTGTTACCGTGTGAGCCTTGCAAACGCTAATATGTTGGTCACTTGTCACATATATTTTGAAGTTGTTAAGCTCAATGACACTTAAGCATTGGTATCGGGTTGTCCGATAACAATGTGGTTGCATATGTTACTTAGAGAGATTTTATGAAATGAGAAAAGAAGAAAAATTAAAACTTATACTCTAATGATAGTGAGAATTAGAGAACAACAATAAGAATTTGAGAGTAGTACTTAGAGATTGCTATACCGTTGTCTAATAAGTTATCACTCAATCTATTGGCATTATTATAACATGTTGTTAGTTATTATCATACATGTTTGCTTTCGTTATCATTGCTCTTTCTATGATGATTCTGTTATGATGCATTTGATTTTTGTTCTTATGTTGAGTAGCAGGAGAAACACAGATAGACTTAACAAGTTTTGCATTCTTTTTGAATTTCAAATTGGGGATTTGAACGTGTATTTTATAATTTTTGCAACAACTTTGGAACATTTGACTCTATGTGCAACCTAATTTGTTGGTTGTATATGTTTTCGATGGAATCTTGTAATTCTCCATTTGTACAATAAATTTTTTGACGTGTTACTTTTGTGGTTTGTATGTTTGTAATGGTTTTTACAGTCAAACGTTTATATTGGAACCACAATCTATACTAGACATGATGTTTAGAGAATCCAAAAATGACTCATTTCACCATGGTTAATGATGCAAGGTTATGGTTGCCTATTACTTATTACATTTTCATAAATGTTATACATGGATATTTTTCATACCTCTAACTTTAAAGGGATATGCTACTAAAATTTATATGCAAGACTAAACATGTATTTATTGACCATAATTACTTGAACTTACCCCATAATATTGCACATAATCGAGAAGCTGTTTAAATACCTATAATAAACTATCAATAACTATCCAACAAGTTAATGATCGTAATTACAACATAGCATATACCAAACAGAATTACAAGTTGCTCATATTAAACATAGCACACCCACAAAATAAGAGCAAAAACCCACAAAAAATAGGTATAAACATAAATGTTCAAGTACCCATGATGAAATCGAATTAACAATGTTATAAATAGAAGAAAAAAGAGTAAACATGAACTAGAATATCATGAACGGCCACGAAAAAATGAATAAATACCCATTACAATAAATATAAAATATTTCAAATACCCATAAATAAAACTGACAAGATTATAATTAATAGAAGCCAAAAACAGAAATAAACTTAAATTAGAGCATACCATCGTATCTTCGAGCCACCAAGAACAATAGAAAATGTTATGCAACTTGTCTTAAACAAGAAATATGAGATTATTTTTAAACCTTAAAAGTACTTTAAAAATAAATAAAATAATGAAAAATAAATGTGAAGAAAAAATAAGAGTACACTTGGAAGATTCTGGTTCAAGCCAAAAACAAGTTGTCTTTACTTTTAGATTGCTTAAAGATCGATTTAAGCTGGAATAAAGGAATAGCAAAGGTTATTAGTAATCAGAGTATACTTGGAAGATTCGGTTAGATTTAAATATGTATAGATAGTTGACCAAGTCAAACTGTGTAGTAGCTTTGGATGTGTTGACTACTTTGACTATTTTAGTTAATTGTATGATATTTTAGGACTTTGGTTTCATTGCTTTGACTTGAACATAGTTGTTATTGTTATGCTTAGGAATTGAGATCCGTGTTTATGGAATTATGTTTTGAGATTTGATTCATTTGGGTAAATGAATCATTTAGGACCTCATTTACGTAGCCAACAATTAAGTTGGGTTGTTAAAGACATAACTTAATATGTGATGTTGATCTATATGTGACAAAAAATTAAAATTGTGCGTTTTGAGTAGCAGTTACTATTGTCAGAGCAGTGGCGGATTCAGAAAAATAAGTGATGTCAAAAAATTTCGAACTTTGAATTAGATGCGAATAGTGTAAGTATGAGAGAAATATAATCGAGGTATTTGGCAATTATTAACCCTAAAATCAAACCTTTTATAAGAAAAAAATAGCAAAAATGCACTTCAATGTAACACCCCGATATTTTTCCGATATATTTAATGATTTACTAGTAAATTATTCTATATAAATAAAGTTTTTAATATAAATAAAGTTGTTATTGATTTATTTTCGGCTCGAGCTAATATATTTCAGCCTTTTTAACTATCTAGCTTTTCGGGCCCAAACACTTTAACCCATTTCTTATTTCAATTTTTTTTAAAAAAAAAAAATAAATAAATAAATAAAAATTAGAGGGAAGTGTATAGGTTGGCCGGCCTTATTGGAGGGATTATGGAGTTTGTAACTCCCATGTGGGAATATTGAAGGATCACACTAATTGCCTTAATCCTTATTTCCTTAATCTTCCTAATTACCTTAACTTTATTGCATTCTATCTTCCAATTTCCTAGAAAACTCAAGAAAACTCCCACAAACCCTAGCAATCCCACACGCCTAGTACTCCTCTTGCAATTTTGATTTTGGTATTCTTTTCATATAAATTGTAAGTATAATTCTCCATTTATTTTTTTTATTTATATTAAGTTAAATTAAATTATGTGATTTGTGGCTTGTGTGAATTTTTGATCCATGGACATTTCTTTCATGATTTAAAGTAATGTTATGAATTTTATATATATGCCTTCTAAAATTATTTGTAAGAAATGAATTATTTTGGAACTATGAAAATGATTTTTAATATGTGGACATGAGTTTATGATTTTGATGGTAGGGATTTAATAAGAAATGTGAACATTGGAATTTGTATGTATTTGAAAAAAAATGACAAAATCCCGTAGGTTTTAAAAATGGTGAAAAATGGTGTTTTGGAGCATTTATTGGCTTGAAATTAGGTTAAAAATACTTATACTATGTTATAATTTATGAAAATTGGTACCCGGGGGTTTTGATGCCTTCCGAACGCAACGGTGAAGTCGGATTTTCAGTTTGACAGTTTTAAATTGCGTTTCTGGACAGATTATGTATACTGTCCTATTTTGTGCGGTTACCATGTTATAGTATGTGATGGATTTTCATGATGTGTGTGGTATTCTAGGTGTGGTAGTAGTTGTATGTATGTGTTATGGTTGATTTGAGGAAAGTTTGTATGTGTGCTTATTTCCCGAATACGATTGAACCTTGTAGGAAATCGATTCGTGACGGGGAATTGAATAGGACGCTTGAGAGTTGGTTATCTTGTTTAAGGTACGTACACGCAGCGAAGTTTGCATTTTGTCCGATATACCATATATATTAATGGTAAACCAAAATAAAGTATGGATATATAGTACGAATAATGTTATCTTTCCGAATAAATAATTTGGACACATTTGTTTTGATAAGCAGAGGTAGTATGACCTCAGTAACCTTAAAGTGGACGTAGTATGACGTCAATTGGTGGCAAAAAATTACTCGCGGTATATGGGGGCATTATGAGCCACCGCGGGGGTATGCATACTTAACCATAGGCACCGAAGTAAGGCGAGTGTCTATGGTAGAGACGTGCTTAGGGGTTAGCTTCCCCTAATGTATTGTCTCACTTATGGAGATTAGGGTTATACCGGCAGTATGGCTGGAAAAGTACAGCAGTATGGCTGACTAACATTTACATGAAATTGATTATACTTTATTAGCGTGATCGAAGCGTATTTCGGAAACCGACAGTTATTAAATCTTTCTTTTGTTGTACTTAATTAAATGATAAGCGACGTTTGCTGACGTGTACTTTTGGTCTTAACGATTCTGCGATGATGTTGTTTCCTTTCTGGGCAATGACTAGCAGTAAGTTAAGTTGTAGGTCTGGGGAGTGAGGATTGTCCCTTAGAGAAATAAATGGTTATGGTACAGAAGTCATGATAAGAACTTCTAATAAAGTTTAAAGAATATTTGGTTCTATGAGGCGATTACGTTCTCAAGTTTTAATAAGTAGATTTATCTTTACAATCTGATCCGCTGCTAAGATTTCCTTATATCTAGTAGTTTATAATAACTCTAATAGAATTTGATCTGCAAGCTTTATTGATTTCAAATCTGTTTTATAACTGTCTTCTAACATCCTGGTTTGACTCGAATTATATTCAGTTCTTTAAAAGGTCATCTTTCCTTTTTAAACGATCCGAGTTTTTCCTGGATGTTACAATTGGTATCAAAGCCAGGTTTCCTATTTAGTGTTATTTATCTAAATCGATAGACTAACGTGAAATAAGAGATGACGAGAGTAAAGGGGTAGACATTAAGGGGATATGATGTGTTTGTCTTGGTGTCTTTAAGTATGATGTCATGGGTAATTTTGATGTGTGCATGGTAGAATTTTTGTATATATATCTGTGGTACTTTGATTTATCTATCCTTGTCTTATCTCAGAAATTAATTGTCTCGTTTTTTTTCTTTGTGAGTTAGGAAGTTCGATTATTACTTTTCTTTTATGGATAAAGGAAAGAGACCGGCTGAGGAAGGAATTAATACCCGAGAGGAACCTTGAAGAGCTTTAGTTAATGCCCCAGCCTGGGCAGAGATAGAGGCTCTGGGAATTTGGGACCGAAAAGAGGGGGAAAGCGATTCGGACTACACCCAACGAATGAAAATGTTTTACAAGAGATCTAAACAAGTGTATGAAGGGATAATGGACGAAAAGATGGCTAAACTGAAGGAGAGTAATGAACAGTTTCACCGAGATCTCGACAGAAGGGTTAGAGCAGTGGAAACTGTGGGTCAGGATAGATTTGACGTTCCAGAGTCTAGTGGGGCAAGAGCTAATGTTGTTGAGGAGGTTCTTCCCATAGTAGACCCAAACTCAGTGTTACTAATAAACTTCGATGAGTTGGATTTCGAGGAGGATCCCGAGGAGGATCCAGAAGAGGACCCGGAGGAGGACCCCGATGAGGACCCAGAAGAAGAATCTGAGGAGGATTTTGAGGAAAGTTCCTATGAGGAACAAGGGGAAGTTATGAAGGAAGATTCCTTAGGAGTAGTAGAAGAACCCTATGAAGATAACGTGGGGGATGGTTATAATGCTGATGTGGAGAGGGGAATAGCTGATAGAGATGATGTTATAAGCGATAGTGATAGCGAAATAGTTATTCTAGGGGATTGGCCGGTGAGGCGAGAAGATCCTATGAGTGAGGAGGAAAGTGAAATCATTATGTGGGAGGAAAGACCACCTGAACCAGTCATTGTAGAACTTTCTGATTCCGTAGGGCGACTTGCTATGAGTGATTCCTTATCTGTAGGAACCCCTTCTGATTCTGATAGCACGTCTAGCGATGACTCTAGTGATGCTGATTTTGACCCTGATCGATAAATGGAAGATCAGGACCGTATGGATGCGTCACTTTTATTTGCCCGATTGTTCCTACTTTATCTGAGTATGCATACGTACGAGTTCGTATGTCTAGTTCCATAGTAGAAATAAATCGTGAAAAATTTTGTTGGTTGAACGATTTGGTTGTTTATTTTCAAAATTTTGTAGTAGCCGAACAGTGGTTATGCGGGATTTTATACCCAAGTATTTTTGGATTGGAACAATATGGTATTATTGATTTGAATTTGAATGTCGTTTATAAAAGTTTAAACATTAGTAGGTAGAATCGATTAAGTATTGTATTTTTTTTTTTGGAAAAGTGTGAAGATTTGATTATAGACTCATTGTTCAACTCTTTTACCTTTTAAGACAATTACCTTGTTTTTAAAGAGCAATAATAGTACGAGTTTTCCTTAATCACAAACTCTATAGAAATGTATTTACATACGTTGTTTAACCAAATGCAGTATACCTGCCAACATACCACCCTTTTTGAAAAGATTTGTGCCAAGAGGAAACTCTGACCGTGTGCTTCGAAACCTAGTTAATGCCCTAGCTGGCGCAAGGAGTCCGAGACAGAAATCCTTGGAGGAAAGGGCTTCATCAATTAGTAAGAGAATAACCCAGAGTAAACCCTCGACTTATTGTGAGAAAGGTGAACCTTCTATGCTGGAAAACTGGCTGAGAGAATTTGATAAACTCTTCAGTGTGGTGAGATGTCTTGTTGAGTTTATGGTTGACCAAACCGCGTTTTTCCTAGTGGAAGACGCTGACTATTGGTGGACACATAGTAAGACAAGGTTGATATCAGAAAACGATGGTGACTTAAGCTAGGAAGGTTTTAAGGGGGCGTTAAGGGACCAATTCTATCCGCCTCATGTGAGAAAGGACAAATCAAATGAGTTTGCTAGGTTCGAGATGGGCAATTAAAGGTGGATGAATATTATCAGAAATTTATGGAATACCTGAAGTTTTGCCCTGAGGACGTCCCAACTGAGGGAAAGAAAATTCAGCGTTTTGAATTAGGTTTATCGTATGAGATTCAAAAGCATATTGAGACTGATAGATATGATACTTTAGACCAACTATACAAGAGAGCTGCGCAGATTGGAAATGTTATTAGGAAAGAACAAGAGAAGATGGGCCATAGCGGGGAAAAGAGGAAAGAACCCATGCTTCAGAATGATATGAATGTGAGTAATCAGGTCCAAAATCAATTTAAGAAGCACAAACCGTTTGGAGGCTTGCAGGAAAAAGGCTTTCATACTGGTCAGTACAACAAGAGTGGGGGGAATTCGAGACCAGAGGCTAGGATGCAGAAGCCTTTGTATGACCGCAATGAGAAGGAAAGAATTTATAATTGTAGGAGATGCAAGAAAAATCACCCAGGAAGGGATTGCCGGGGTGCGTTAGTGAATTGTTCTCACTGTGGTAAACCGGGTCATAGAATGTATGAGTGTTATACTCTATTGGGACAACAAGAGCTGCAAGGGGGAAGTCATAGTGGCTTCCACTAACAACGTCTCGGTAACGGACGGAGTGGTAATAAAGCTGGAAGGGGGAACCACAATGGTGGTAGTTTTGGTCGAAACTTGGGGGGTGCATCAAACCCTAGGTTTCGGGGAAATCACTCCGGTGTCCAGCAATGACAGGGGAATACTAGAAACAAGAATTTTTCAGACCAACGTGGTAATCAAGGAGGTGCTACTACTGCTACTCAGAATGATGACAGACTTTCAACAGTTAACTCGAGAGAAGCAGCGCAGGCGTTGGATGTGGTCATAGGTACGTTCTGTATCAATACAAAGTCCGTTAAAGTACTTTTTGACTCTGGTGCATTGTGCTCGTTTGTTTCAAAGTCTAGAGTTAAGGACTTAGAATTGGAAAACCCCGAGGAAACATCTTTTTCAGTCACTACTCCTTCTGGGGAGACTTTTCATTGTAATACGTTGTTCCGTGAAGTGTCGGTTAAGATAGGAAAAGTAAAATTTTCGAGTGATTTATTTTCTTTAGAAATGGATGATTTAAATGTAATACTTGGGATGGATTGGCTGAGTAGATATAAAGCGATAATAGATTGTGAAGAACAGTCTGCGACTTTAAGTGGACCTAGGAGGGAGAAGGTTAAATATAGGAGTCTTCCTAAGGGACCGAAGATAAAAATCGTGTCGTCATTGGAAGTCAGAAAATTAATCAAGCAAGGGCAACTGCGGTTTCTGTGTAGTATAAGTAAGGTGAAGGAGGGGGAGGTGCGACTTGAGAACATTCCGGTGGTCTATGATTTAAGGATGTTTTTCCAGAAGAACTTCTTGGTATGCCGCCAAGAAGGGACGTGGACTTTTCGATTGACTTAATACCTGGGACAGGGCTAATTTCAAAAGCTCCTTATCGTATGGCCCCAAAGGAGATGGAGGAATTGAAAGTCCAGTTAGAGGAGTTGTTGGAGAAGGGTTATATAAGACCCAGTGTGTCGCCCTGGGGAGCTTCGGTGTTGTTTGTGAGGAAAAAGGATGGAACGATGCGTCTCTGTGTTGATTACAGAGAACTTAATAAGGTCACTGTTAAGAATAAGTACTCGTTACCACGGATCAATGATCTTTTTGATCAGTTACAAGGGGCAGGAGTCTTCTCCAAGATTGTTCTGCAGTCAAGGTATCATCAATTACGTATTAAGGAGGAGGATATTAGTAAATCAGCTTTCAGAACTAGATATGGACACTTCGAATTTACCGTGATGCCTTTTGGGTTGACCAACGCACCTACAGCATTTATGGGGTTGATGAATCGGGTTTTTAATGCGTATCTCGATAAGTGTGTGGTGGTGTTCATTGATGATATCTTGGTATATTCTAAGAGCCCAGAAGAACATCGGGAACATTTAAGGATAGTTTTGCAGATTCTGCGAGAGAATCAATTGTATGCTAAGTTTTCGAAGTGTGAATTTTGGTTAGAACAAGTGGCTTTTCTAGGTCACATTGTTTCTAAAGAAGGAATTTCTGTTGATCCAGCAAAAGTAGCAGCCGTCCGGGACTGGTCTACACCTCGAAATGTTACAAATATTCGAAGTTTCTTAGGATTAGCGGGGTATTATCGTCGTTTTGTGAAGGACTTCTCCCGTATCGCTCGTCCGCTTACATCCTTGATGAAGAAGGAGATGAAGTTTGAATGGACCGAGGACTGTGAAAGAGCCTTTCAGTTGTTGAAAGAAAAGTTAACTACTGCTCCGATATTGGTTCTACCTTATCCCTCTTTGGAGTATTCCATTTATAGTGATGCTTCCAACATGGTTTGGGGTGTGTCTTGATGCAAGATAGAAATGTAGTAGCTTATGCTTTGCGACAGTTAAAGACTCATGAAATCAACTACCCCACCCATGACTTAGAGCTGGCGGCTGTAGTGTTCGCGTTAAAAAATCTGGCGTCATCACTTGTATGGTGTGAAATGTAAGATCTTTACTGATCACCAAAGCTTACAATTTTTGTTCACTCAACCTGAATTGAATCTACGTCAATGGCGTTGGTTGGAATTGATCAGTGATTACGATTTGGAGATTTCTTATTATGAGGGTCGCGCAAATGTGGTCGCTGATGCCTTGAGTAGGAAATCGAAAAACTCGGTTGCAACATTGATAACTTCTGAGGAGTTAAGTAAGGAGTTTGAGAGAATGAATTTGGAGATAATCAAAGCAAGGGAGTTAAAGGCCAAGTTGGGGGCTCTGTCTATTCGACCTACGTTCTTTGAGGAAATTATGGCTAAACAATTGGATGACCCCAAGCTTGTTAAGCTTCGTGAGCAGGTCAGTGAAGGTAAAGCTGAAGGTTTTACAATTCATGAGGATGGTAGTCTTCGTTTTAAAGGACGATGGTGTGTATCGGATGGGTGCGACTCTTTAAAGGAGAGATTGTTGAACGAGGCGCATAACTCTAAGTACTCTGTTCACCCTGGCGGGGACAAGATGTATTTGGATTTAAAGGGCATGTTTTGGTGGTCGGGAATGAAGAAGATTATTGCAGAATTTGTTTCCAAGTGTTTAACGTGTCAAAAGGTTAAGAGTGAACATCGAAGACCAGCTGGGTTATTGCTACCTCTAGAAGTTCCGGTATGGAAGTAGGATGACATTTCTATGGATTTCGTTTTAGGTTTGCCACGAACTAAGCTGGTAATGATACTCTTTGGGTTATTGTGGATAGGCTTACTAAGTTTGCAAGGTTTATTCCGATGAATTGTAAGTGGGATATGGAACAACTTGCTCGTGCCTACATTAGATACGTTGTTCGATATCACAGGATACCTCGTACTATTGTCTCCGATCGTGATACTCGATACTTGTCACATTTCTGGAAATCGTTACAACAGGCCTTGGGAACCACTCTTCTTTATAGTACGTCTTTTCACCCTATGACTGATGGTCAGACTGAACGCGTCAATCAGATACTAGAGAACATGTTGAGAGCAATAGCCATGGAATGGTAAGGTTCATGAGATGAACATTTGGATTTAGTAGAATTCTCTTATAATAACAGTTATCAGGCAACGATTCAAATGGCTCTGTTTGAAGCACTCTATGGTTGTAAGTGCCGTAGTCCTGTGTCTTGGGATGACTTTACTGAATCTGTCACCTTAGGACCGGATATGCTTGTTCAAATGACTGAGCAAGTAAGGTTAATTCGCGAGAAAATGAAGGCAGCCCAGGATAGACAAAAATCATACGCCGATCTCCGACGTCGGCCTGATGAGTACGAAGTAGGTGACAAAGTTCTACTCCATGTGTCTCCAATGAAAGATGTGGTTCGTTTTGGTGCTCGTGAGAAGTTAAGCCCACGTTTCATTGGTCCCTATGATATTGTGGAAAGGATAGGGAAGTTAGCTTACCGGTTAGCGTTACCTAATGCGCAGGGTAAGGTTCATGACGTTTTTCATATCTCCCAGTTAAAAGGTTATGTTGCGGCTTCTACGCACGTCTTAGACCCGGAGCCGTTAGAGCTTGATGAGAGCCTAACCTATGAGGAGCAACCTGTTCAGATTTTAGATAGAAAGGTTCGCAGTACTCGGCGAAAGGATGTTGCAATGGTTAAGGTTCTATGGTCAAATCATCGGTCACAAGAGGAAACTTGGGAAACAGAAGCTTCCATGCGAGAGAAGTATCCGTACCTTTTCTCTCAGGTTAGTGAGTTACGGGGACGTAACTTTGTAAGGGGGGTAGGAACCGATAGAATTTTCGCGCATTGAGTTATTTTGACCTAGTTTCTTTTGTTGTGTGCTTGTTTTGTCGTTTTTGTGTGTGTGGTTGTTGTGTGTTTTGTGTTTGTAAGTTGAGCTTTTGGGGTCAAAACCTTTTTAAGGGGGTAGTCTGTAACACCCCGATATTTTTAATGATTTACTAGTAAATTATTTTATATAAATACAGTTTTTAATATAAATAAAGTTGTTATTGATTTATTTTGGGCTCGAGCTAATATATTTCAGCCTTTTTAACTATCTAGCTTTTCGGGCCCAAACCCTTTAACCCATTTCTTATTTCAATTTTTTTTAAAAATAAATAAATAAATAAATAAATAAATAAATAAAAATTAAGGGTAGTGTATAGGTTGGCAGGCCCTATTGGAGGGATTATGGAGTTTTTAACTCCCATGTGGGAATATTGAAGGATCACACTAATTGCCTTAATCCTTATTTCCTTAATCTTTCTAATTATCTTAACTTTATTGCATTCTATCTTGCAATTTTGATTTTGGTATTCTTTTCATATAAATTGTAAGTATAATTCTCCATTTTTTTTATTTATATTAAGTTAAATTAAATTATGTGATTTGTGGCTTGTGTGAATTTTTGATCCATGGACATTTCTTGCATGATTTAAAATGATGTTATGAATTATATATATATGCCTTGTCAAATTATTTGTAAGAAATGAATTATTTTGGAACTATGAAAATGATTTTTAATATGTGGACATGAGTTTATGATTTTGATGGTAAGGATTTAATAAGAAATGTGAACATTGGAATTTGTATGTATTTGAAAAAAAATGACAAAATCCCGTAGGTTTTGAAAATGGTGAAAAAGGGTGTTTTTGGAGCATTTTTTGGCTTGAAATTAGATTAAAAATACTTATACAATGTTATAATTTATGGAAATTGATACCCGGGGGTTTTGATGCCTTCCGGACGCAACGGTGAAGTCGGATTTTCAGTTTGACAGTTTTAAATCACATTTCTGGAAAGATTATGTATGCTGTCCTATTTTGTGCGTTTACCATGTTATAGTATGTGATGGATTTTTATGATGTGTGTGGTATTCTAGGTGTGGTAGCAGTTGTATGTATGTGTTATGGTTGATTTGAGGAAAGTGTGTATGTGTGCTTATTTCCCGAATACGATTGAACCTTGTAGGAAGTCGATTCGTGACGAGGAATTGAATAAGACGCTTGAGAGTTGGTTATCTTGTTTAAGGTACGTACACGCAGCGAAGTTTGCATTTTATGTACCATATATATTAATGGTAAACAAAAATAAAGTATGGATATATATTACGAATAATGTTATCTTTCCGAATAAATAATTTCAACACATTTGTTTTGATAAGCAGAGGTAGTATGACCTCAGTAACCTTAAAGTGGACGTAGTATGACGTCAATTGGTGGCAAAAAATTACTCGCGGTATATGGGGGCATTATGAGCCACCGCGGGGGTATGCATACTTAACCATAGGCACCGAAGTAAAGCGAGTGTCTATGGTAGAGACGTGCTTAGGGGTTAGCTTCCCCTAATGTATTGTCTCACTTATGGAGAATAGGGTTATACCGGCAGTATGGCTGGAAAAGTACAGCAGTATGGCTGACTAACATTTACATGAAATTGATTATACTTTATTAGCGTGATTGAAGCGTATTTCGAAAACCGACAGTTATTAAATCTTTCTTTTGTTGTACTTAATTAAATGATAAGCGACGTTTGCTGACGTGTACTTTTGGTCTTAACGATTCTGCGATGATGTTGTTTCCTTTCTGGGCAATGACTAGCTGTAAGTTAAGTTGCAGGTCTTGGGAATGAGGATTGTCCCTTGGAGAAATACATCATTATGGTACAGAAGTCATGATAAGAACTTCTAATAAAGTTTAAAGAATATTTGGTTCTATGAGGCGATTATGTTCTCAAGTTGTAATAAGTAGATTTATCTTTACAATCTGATCCGCTGCTAAGATTTCCTTATATATAGTAGTTTATAATAACTCTAATAGAATTTGATCTGCAAGCTTTATTGATTTCAAATCTGTTTTATAACTGTCTTCTAACATCCTGGTTTGACTCGAATTATATTCAGTTCTTTAAAAGGTCATCTTTCCTTTTTAAACGATCCGAGTTTTTCCTGGATGTTACAATTGGTATCAAAGCCAGGTTTCCTATTTAGTGTTATTTATCTAAATCGATAGACTAACGTGAAATAAGAGATGACGAGAGTAAAGGGGTAGACATTAAGGGGATATGATGTGTTTGTCTTGGTGTCTTTAAGTATGATGTCATGGGTAATTTTGATGTGTGCATGGTAGAATTTTTGTATATATATCTGTGGTACTTTGATTTATCTATCCTTTTCTTATCTTAGAAATTAATTGTCTCGTTTTCTTTCTTTGTGAGTTAGGAAGTTCGATTATTACTTTTCTTTTATGGATAAAGGAAAGAGACCGGCTGAGGAAGGAATTAATACCCGAGAGGAACCTTGAAGAGCTTTAGTTAATGCCCCAGCCTGGGCAGAGATAGAGGCTCTGGGAATTTGGGACCGAAAAGAGGGGGAAAGCGATTCGGACTACACCCAACGAATGAAAATGTTTTACAAGAGATCTAAACAAGTGTATGAAGGGATAATGGACGAAAAGATGGCTAAACTGAAGGAGAGTAATGAACAGTTTCACCGAGATCTCGACAGAAGGGTTAGAGCAGTGGAAACTGTGGGTCAGGATAGATTTGACGTTCCAGAGTCTAGTGGGGCAAGAGCTAATGTTGTTGAGGAGGTTCTTCCCATAGTAGACCCAAACTCAGTGTTACTAATAAACTTCGATGAGTTGGATTTCGAGGAGGATCCCGAGGAGGATCCAGAAGAGGACCCGGAGGAGGACCCCGATGAGGACCCAGAAGAAGAATCTGAGGAGGATTTTGAGGAAAGTTCCTATGAGGAACAAGGGGAAGTTATGAAGGAAGATTCCTTAGGAGTAGTAGAAGAACCCTATGAAGATAACGTGGGGGATGGTTATAATGCTGATGTGGAGAGGGGAATAGCTGATAGAGATGATGTTATAAGCGATAGTGATAGCGAAATAGTTATTCTAGGGGATTGGCCGGTGAGGCGAGAAGATCCTATGAGTGAGGAGGAAAGTGAAATCATTATGTGGGAGGAAAGACCACCTGAACCAGTCATTGTAGAACTTTCTGATTCCGTAGGGCGACTTGCTATGAGTGATTCCTTATCTGTAGGAACCCCTTCTGATTCTGATAGCACGTCTAGCGATGACTCTAGTGATGCTGATTTTGACCCTGATCGATAAATGGAAGATCAGGACCGTATGGATGCGTCACTTTTATTTGCCCGATTGTTCCTACTTTATCTGAGTATGCATACGTACGAGTTCGTATGTCTAGTTCCATAGTAGAAATAAATCGTGAAACATTTTGTTGGTTGAACGATTTGGTTGTTTATTTTCGAAATTTTGTAGTAGCCGAAATTTTGGAGATTAGGGTTATACCGGCAGTATGGCTGGAAAAGTACAGCAGTATGGCTGACTAACATTTACATGAAATTGATTATACTTTATTAGCGTGATCGAAGCGTATTTCGGAAACCGACAGTTATTAAATCTTTCTTTTGTTGTACTTAATTAAATGATAAGTGACGTTTGCTGACGTGTACTTTTGGTCTTAACGATTATGCGATGATGTTGTTTCTTTTCTGGGCAATGACTAGCAGTAAGTTAAGTTGCAGGTCTGGGGAGTGAGGATTGTCCCTTGGAGAAATAAATCGTTAGGGTACAGAACTCATGATAAGAACTTCTAATAAAGTTTAAAGAATATTTGGTTCTATGAGGCGATTACGTTCTCAAGTTGTAATAAGTAGATTTATCTTTACAATCTTATCCGCTGCTAAGATTTCCTTATATCTAGTAGTTTATAATAACTCTAATAGAATTCGATCCGCAAGCTTTGTTGATTTCAAATCTGTTTTATAACTGTCTTCTAACATTCTGGTTTGACTCGGACTATATTTAGTTCTTTAAAAGGTCGTCTTTCCTTTTTAAACGATCCGAGTTTTTCCTGGATGTTACAGCTGGAATTTTATCTCTGGTCTTGAGGGTGGAAGACAACATGCATTATTAACTCTTCCCAGATGTTATGCTGTTAATTGACAACATTAAATAGTATTAGATTGTAACACCCTCAAAATAGGTCGAACTTTTGACAACACCTTTAATGAAAAAAATGAGCCAAAACCTACTCTTGGGAGTGTTATCGCCACATCCATTTCTAATAAAATAAATGTAAGCCTTAACGACTAAGAAATAACTTAATAACTTTAAATCCAACAAAGGGTCTTACAACATAAGAAAAGACTGAAACGCAATCTATGTCCATATAAAATTTAAACAACTTAAGGTAAAATTTAAACTGAAATATGACTCTAATAAAAGCTATGTTTCTAGGTGATCCTCACTCCACGATTCCCACGCAATCAATAATCTGCAACATAAGAATGCAAGAAAAACAAGGGAAAAACTCCCAAAATCAGGAAATTGAGTAATTCCAACTTCATCCCATAAAACGATTAAGTTTGAAAATGATTTAAGAAAATAAAATATAAGCAAATTGAAAATAATTTTAGAAAATAATATATAGTTGAGTTTAAAAAAAAACAATTTGTGAAAACAATATATATAATATCACATAAACAAATTTATTAATTTGATATTTAATAATGACAAACACATAATCAATTTTTAATTTGAGGGAACGAGAACGCCAGTAGACCGAGGCTTTACCCCTATACCTACTTCATCAAGAGGTCGTCACCCCAAATAATTTAAGGCCAGCAGAGTAGTCTCAGGGAATCCTAGTGTGCACACCCCTTCTACTTGGATCACAACAAATAGAAGGACGACCAAACATCGTATCAAATATCAGAAATAATAATACCTGTCGGCAGCTATACTGACCAAACAGGACAACCTGTTCATCACCCTTATACTTGGATCACAACAAATATAAGAGCTTCATTTCTCTCGTGTTACACTTTACGTGATTTAATAAATTTTAATAATTAGTCGCGTGCACACAAACATATAATCAAACATACATTATACATTTTATTTTATGATCATAGGTTTTCCCAAGAAAAATATATCTCAAGAATATTCAATTGCAATATTAATATCATAATATATTTCTCCCAAATTCAATCGCATTTAAATCATTATTAAAATAATAATATAACTTTCATCAAAATAATAATATTATAAGTATTTCTCTTTCAAATTAAACCGTATCTATTTTGTTATCAAAATAATAATATAAATTTTATCAAAATAGTAATTATAAATTCTAATTTGACATAGATATGATTTGAGAATATATAAAACATAATATCATACAAAATAATGTCATATAAAATCATGCATTCTATTTAAACACATTAATTATCACTTAGCACATAATATTAATGGGATAGTCCTAATTAGATGGACATTGAGAGTTACCTAGTCACGCGATCCTAGACAAACGTACGCTCCTAATAATCTTTGTCTACGAATTCGATGTCTTTAATATCAAAACCTTGCCTTTTCTTGATTAAATTTTAAGTAATTGGAAGATGGAGGAAGTAGTTTGTAGAAGAAAAAGGAAGTGTGAGTAATAATGTGAATGAACTAAGGGTAATTGGTTTAATTTATAGTAGGTAAATGAGGTTAGTTATAAGATTTAGAGGGAGAAGTAGGAAGTTATTTGTTAATGAGGAGTTATTTTTTTTTTGTTTTTTTTTTCTTAAATTTCTGAAATTTATTTTTATACATTTATTATTACTATTTTATTTATTTATTATTATTATTATTATTATTTTAAAAAAAAGCGGATGTTACATAGATAACGAATATATTTTGTATTATTTGGGCTGTTAATCACATTTATTTGTACATCTTATAGTAAGGTTGTGTCATACACAAGGTTGTTAGAATCGAAATTCTACCTAAAATCGATAAGGGGGTAGGATCGGAATAAGTAGAATCGGGTTGTAGGATTGTATGATCAATCTTACGAATATGTATTAATATGCTTTGGATAATTGATTATCAATTATATGTTTATTTTAAGTTTTTTAACTTTATCTATTATGTTATGAAAAATAATATTTTTAACAATCACTTAAACTTCAAATCAAGAAAAACTTGAATTTTATAGTCATATTGTTATAATAATTTTATAGAAGTATATATTTATATATGAGTAAAACAAAACTCTAGATCATAAGATAATATTTTTACGATCGAGACTACCCTTGTTATATCGGATCTTTGAATCGTAAGATTGTGGAATCGTGTTATGATTTTGCCTCTTAAATTCTTGAGATAAGTAGGATTGTACGATCCTACCAACTCTAAAATCCTACCTACGATCTAGGTTGGTCGTCTATTTTTAAATTGTAAGATCGTATAATCATCGAACAAGATCGAGATTCTAATAACCATGGTCATACAACTATTTACATAATCATCATCATCATCATCATCATACCCAGTGTATCCCGCCCATCGAAAACTATTAATAAAGTCTGGGGAGGGAAGGAAGGTGGAAACTCATACCCATATAGAAGAGCACGGCCAAACAGTTCCTCGACTGGAGAAAGATTAGGAGAAGTTCCAATGAATAAGACCGAGTGAAACTGAAGCTAACTCCACAAGCTTATATCTTATCACACAATCATGTCTCTTAATAAATATAAAATAAAAGATAAATAAAATGCAAAAAAAAAAAAAAAAAAAAAAAAAAAAAAAAAAACAGAAAAGAAGAGCACCAATAAGTATGCAAAAGGGGATCACTAGTCTAATTCACGGATAAGGCGGCTCCATCTACCTTTATCCCTAGTCAGGCCCTCAAAGAGGTGTAACTCATGCAAGTCAATTTTTATTTGCTTCTCCCAAGTTCTCTTAGGTCATTTTCGACTTCTCTTACCCTCTACTAGCTATGATGCTTTTTATTCTCTTTACAGGGGCCTCAAAAATATTTCTCTGCATATATTCAAAACTATCTCAATCTATTTTTGCACATTATTGCAGAAACTAAGGCAACTCTTAATTTCTCTCTAAATCTTATTTCCTAATACAACTAGTTGCGTTTGATTAAAACATTATTTCTTCTAGTGAAGACGGATACATTTTCCAAACAATTATTACCTTTTCCTTCAAAATTATTGTAAAATACGATAATATTCACATAAGGTATATACTTCATGTTTTATTAAGTTCACTTCATTTATTTTTAAATAAAAAAAATTCAATTTAGCATAAACTTACGTTCAATAAAATTAGGTAGTGCAAGAAGATAAAACAACAATGATTAGTAAATAATGTTTACATAGTTTAAACGGGATTTTAAATAAGAAAATTCAATTTAGAAGGATAGAAAGCATCATAATGCAGGATAATAGAAGTCGAGAAAGACCTAAGAAAACGTGGGTTGAGAAAATAAAGAGCGACCTAAGTGAGATGCCTCTCTCCGTGGACCTGACTAGATATAGAAATAGTTGGAGACGTTAGATCCATATTGTAGACTATTGGTAGTTTTTTTTTCAAGCAGTTGTTTATTCTATGAAAATGTCGTCACCCATATCCTATTTATGCAAGGCTTCTACATGTTTGGGGGTAAAATCGATCGCTTTCCTCTAGTCCTCCCTGTCAAGGGAGTACGGGTATGGATTGTCCGTCACCTTCCCTCACTCAGACCCTGCTTCCAAGCGGGACATTGGGTATGATGATGATGATGATGATGAAACGGGATGTAGTTCAATACTGCAAAATAAATTCAATTAAATAACAATAAATTTAGATATAAAAATGGCCTATTTGGTTATTGGTATAAGTGATGGGAATGAGACTTATATATAGTATATATTTTTTGAAATATATCATGTCATTCATAAAGTGATGAAACTTATATCATGCAAAAGAATTTTTATTTACAAATTTTCATTAGTACCTAATTAATACATAATATACAAATGATAATGCATTGGTATGAATTTTTTTAAAAAAAATAAGATGATTGAAGTTGAACAAGCATGACCATAAACTTGTCAAAAGATTTCCCTACCAATGTTACACTAATTTTATGTTACTAATTACTATTCCGACTATTTAATATCTATTATCAAGCGGATGTAAACACTTAAGTAAAGTTGTCATTATATCATAACTTCAAGTTCTATTTCTTGAAGGTTTTGGAATTAGAGCAAGAATATACACGGTGTCGTTTTTGTTATTTTATAAGCTCTACGCAAAATGAAAGAAATTGACCCTTTCTATAGAGGGCCAATTTAAAATTATAATTTTAAGAGCGGTATTTTACATCCTACAAGATAACATTGCTATATTGTGATATTAAGCTCCATTCTCGCTATGGACCCTAGGTAAATGTATTCCTTACTTAGAGTAAGTAACAACCTTGAATATATATGCCTTACATTACAAACAAAAGATTTTTAGGACATAAACTTCTCATAATTAACAAGTAGAACAAGGCAAATAACTTTAGCAAAACATTTTCAAAACATATCATTTTCTTTAAATCTTAAAAGAAAAAAATAAGGAAAAGGGCAAAAACATCCACAAAATTCATACCTCATGATCTCATCCACTGATTGTATAGTGGCAAGGAAAGGGGTGACGGAGACTACTCAATAAACCTTGTTTCAAGATAATAGCCAGCCATACTCAGCTATTCACTTTTATTAAGTCCTTCCAAAAGCTTTTATATTCAACCCACCAATATTTACTGAGCGTAGGAAAATTTATATAAAATGTTTTATATTTCGTCAGTCTAAGTGAGTTTTCCCCATTTACGTCAAAAAAACTCTCACTGTATTTAACAAAATGAAACAAATTCCAAGAACAATGTTGATGAAATAGATTGATATTTGAGATGTTAAAAATCAAATTAAAAAACAGAACATTTATAGTCAAAGTAAAAATAAATTATCAAAAAATTTTAAACATAATAAAAAAAAAAATTATAAATATACTTTTATTTTCGATTAATTATATCTATTCTATAAGTCGATCAATTTATATGAACCGAAAATATCCAGATCACCATAATATTTCCACTATGGCCCTCAAATTTTGCTTACTACCCTTCAACACCACTTGTTATAACTTTTTTTTTTCCATATGTAAATGCAATTACTAAAATACTTAAAAAACAAAAAAAAAAAATAAAAACCAAAAAAAAAAAAAAAACACAGGACACTTTTATCTCCTCATCTTTAAAGAAATTATTGATTGAAGATCATTTACCATTATTAGCCCTTCCCCTAGTCGGCTAGTCCTGTCTCCAATCTCTCTCTTCCTCATCTTCCGGGCTACAATTCTACCCTTTTTATCTCTCTCTCTCCCCCCTTCTACTTCTTCATTACTCAACATCTTTTCTTCTTACAATTTTTCTTATAAATACTAAAGCCCAAAACAATCAATCATACTATTTAAGTGAATTTTATAAATCTTAATTCACCAACTTTTTTTTTCTCCTAATAAAAAATAATAAGAGGGAATAACCTAGCTACCCAAAAGATTCGATTTTTCTTCTTTCGTAAGTTGGGCATTTTTATTTTCGTGCTCAATTTTTCCGCTAAATATTTGATTTGGGTGTTTTAAGAGTGGACAAAATTACAGAAAAAAAGAGGGAAAGATCAGAGATGTCTAGCTGTGTGGATCAAGCAGCTGTTCCAACATCTGAGCAACTTTGCTACATACCTTGCAACTTTTGCAATATTGTTCTTGCGGTTATTATAACTAAATACCATATCTTCATTTTTTTCATTCTTGCTCTTTTTATACACTTATTACATACTAATGTATTTAACTTTTTTTTAAATTATTCATCACACTTATTTAATTTGTTTTTATTAGATTTTTTTCTAATCATCGGATCGAGATAATTCTCAAATTTGTTGTACGGAAATTCTGTCAAGTCTCCGTCTATATATAGAAAGAAAAGTCGCACTTCACAGAAATTTAACTTGTTTATTGATAAGTTTGTTGATTGCAAACAAATCCAATGAAGTTTTCATCATAAATTAATATGCGGAACAGTACTCTGTCCATCAAGAATATATGTTAGTTAATCAATCTAATATTTCGATATTGGATCACGTGGGTTATTTTTCAATATTTATAATAGACCCTTTACATAAAAAAAATATATGCTATTTTTTTAGTATAATTATAATTATATTTTTAAGGTCAAAATTTATGTCTTTTTCTTCAATGCTATCAAGATGAAATGTGATGACCTAGTTAAACAACAAATTGAAAATATGTAACTATTAAACTAACAAAATTAATCTTTTGGGATTAAGATTTTAATGTATATAGTTGTTGTAAACAAAAGATAATTACTTGTTTCTTGAAATAATATAAATTTGATAGTTTCAATTATTTTTTAAAAAAAATTGATGAAGATGATGGATCATGTGACTTGTGAGTGTGATGAAACAGGTAAGTGTACCATGCAACAACTTGTGTGATATAGTGACCGTCCGATGCGGGCACTGCACCAATCTATGGTCAGTTAACATGGCTGCTGCCTTCAATTCTCTCTCCTCCCCATGGCAGCATCACCACCAGCATCAGCCTAACTTTCATCAGGTTTATAAACTTATCAAAAGTACTTCTATATAAATTACGTGCTAATTAAAAATAATTATTCTATCTCTAAATATTTCTAGGGTTTCCAAATTAAAATCTTATTTCAGTAACAAACAAATCTGTCAAAGTTTTCTGAGTCTATTTCTTTCTTGTTCTTCAGTTTTTTGCCTTTTTGTTTTTTGTTTTTAGAAAGGAAAATCTGATATTTACTAATTGAGGATATATATATTTTTTTCACCTTTAGAAATTGTTAAAAATAAATTAGTTTTTGCTCGATCCGTTGATAATAAATCCAATTATTGTTTATTTTTAAATAAACTTAAATGTTCGGTTTAATCGATGAAAATAAACTTAACTATTATTTATTCTTAATTGTTTGACTTACAAAGAAATTTTTTGAAAAAATAATTATAAACAATAAGTAAGTTTATTTTCAGCAAATAACTTAATAAGTGGGTTTATTTAAAGACAAATAATAAATAAATTTATTTCCAATAAATTAAGCACATATTAGTTTACTATCTACAATTTTCATTTACCAAAAATATAATCTTTATCTACCTTCTTCTTTTACCCGTAGGAAATTGTTCTTGCCTGGTAATAAAAAGTTTGTTTAAGGGGGTAGTTAATTAAATTTTTTAATTAATAATAACAATAACTAATCTACTTCCAAATACATCTAGGGTTTCTAAAAGACAACAATTTAGGAGTAGCAAACACATCTGTCAAAGTTGTCTTGAGTCTGTTTCTTTCATGTTCTTTTCTTTATTTTTTCTGTTATTTTCTTTTAGAGGAGAATTTTATTATTAATTTTTTTGAAAAAATATGTTTGGGAAGTCTAAAGTCTAATCTTGGGATTTGTTTTTATAGATTTGACTTTAATTGATTTGATAGGAAATTTTTAGTTAGATCTCAGGTGTAGGTTGATCCTGCAGGTGTTTTTTTTTTCTCATCTTTGTGGGCTGTAGCATACTCTAGTTAGGTCAATTTAGTATTTACCTAAGCTAGTTCACACTCTGACTCTTATTATAAAGTTCTTCACTCAACTTAGTAAAACATTATGACTTGTGTAAGTGTATTTCTTTTATATAGTAAAATTTAATTAAAATTGAGTTTTATTACAATTTGACATTAATTATTACGGTTTAGAAAAAATTTTAAGTTTGATTTTCATAGAATTATTTATAGCATACCTTATAATAAAAAATAAAATTCAAATATTAATTCAAACATTTCTTAATTGAGAAGTTCATATGTTTAATTTGTCCATCTCCTTTGTTATTCTATAGTCCTTAAAATTTATTTAATTAATTAAACCTTATGCCCTTTGTCTTATTTAACTAGACTCCTATTATAAAGTTCTTCACTCAAATTAGTAAAAGATTATGACTTGTGTAACAGTTTTTTTTAATATATAGTTTTAGCAGAATTGTGTTTTATTTCAGTTGAATAAGAAGCATTACTTTTAGAAAATTAAATTTTGGATTTGATTTTCAACCAATTAATAATAATAAACAAAAAAAATGAAAATTCAAATATGAATACAAACATTTGTTAATTGAAGTACATATGTTAAAATACTCCATCTCCTTTATTCTTAATTCCTTCAATTTGATCAATTAAGTTATGGTCTTAATCTTCAATATTTCTTTCTCCAACTTAATCCCTTCACTAGTCTTCTTTATGTTTATGCCGTTAACGACTAAATTACATATGAAAATACGTCATTTGTTAACTCGATTGTTGTACATAGTTTTTAGATTATTATATCCCTTAAATAATTTAATTTCGTGATTATTCTAAAATGATATATATATTTACAAATAAAACAGGCACCAAACTTTGGCAGTGTGGGAGAATATAGGATTGACAATTTGGGTTCTTCTTCTAAGTATAACTACTCTAATAAGGCAGCTACTATGAGAATTTCTCCTCCTATAAGCAGTAATTCAACTGAAGAAAGAATTATTAATCGCCGTAAGATTATATTATAATTTACACTTTTAATTAATCATATCTTCTAATTATTAATTAGTTTTCTAATTTTGTTTGTATTGATTGTTTATGTTTTTGTATTTAGCACCTGAGAAGAGGCAGCGCGTACCATCTGCGTACAATCAGTTCATAAAGTAATTAACCGGCCTTAAGCTTATATTATCAGCTAATTTTTATTCATTTCAT
>NC_080052.1:6405681-6428181 GCF_026212465.1 Amaranthus tricolor | reverse complement strand
ATGATTTTTCTAATAATGATTTGATGTGAATCTCGATCAAATTTGATAAAATATATATCTTATAATATTACACATGTTTAATATACGAGTTAAATTAAGGTTGAACTATAAGCAAGTCTGGTAAGAGACTATTTTACGGTGAGACTACTTATATAAGAGTAGCATAATAAACCCAATTTTTATTTTGCAATTTACGATCTCTAAATGAATCAATTTAAGGTAATAATTGATATTTTAAAGGTCAAAATTGATGTCTTCAAAAAGTAATATCTGATCATCTATTAAATGAAGGTTAGAAATTAGAATTCATCACTTTAAGAGTATAATTGATCCCTTTAAGATTATAATAGACCCCTTTAAAATTAGGCAAAATTACCTAGAATAATCCATTTTGTACTGATTCCCAATAATAATCCCAACTTTTAATAAACATGAGTAATCTCAATTATAAGGGGTGCTTTCTCAGCCAAACTAACCTCTTAACTATACTGATTTTATATAAAAAAAATAAAAAAGTAAATATAAAATTAAATTATAAATAAATTGAAAATCTTTTAAAAATTAAAAAGAGAAATTAATTTAGTTTATTTTTTGATTTTCACTAATAATTTTTAATATTTTTGATTTTTTATTTTACTTTTCTTTTTTTAGAAATTAACCTGTAATAAATGGTCACTATTTTGGTAATAATGTTATTGGGTAAGTGACCATAAATAAAGATTATTCATGGTTAATCAAAAGTTGACATTATTTTAGGAAAATCAATAAAATGTGAATTATTCTAGATAATTTTTCATTAACATTATAAGTTATAATTAATCATTATACATGGTGATGACTTCTAATTTGGTACTATAAACTTTAAATTGATCACTTTAATTAAGGTTTTATTTGAACATTTTTACTAATCACTTTAAGGTCAATATTCATCACTTTATAAAGGTCATAATTAATCGGTTACATACTTTAAATTAATATTAATTACTTTAAGGTCAGAATTGATCACTTTTAAGTAAAAGTTAGTCACTTTAAAAGATCATAGTTAATATAATTAAAATTATATAGAAAACAACAAAATTAAAAAACCACCAAACTGAAAATTGCCCAACAAGTATATATTTATTCTCACCATGAGACAAATCTTTCCTGAATTTGTTTATTCAATTAGATTAGTTAGCAAACATCAAGCAAATCCAGCCCAACCCAACCAAACTCGTTTATTGAAGCATTGAGGAGTCAGTTTTACATGTTTATCAATCGAAAAAAAATTTAATGTTCCGCAGTTAATTAACCAAGTTAGTTGATAGATTCATAATGATCAAATAAATAATTGCATTAAATTGCATAAAAACTTAAATTATAATGAAACAGAAGAACTATAAATTAAGATATAAGAAAAGTATATGTTTTAAATTGTTTTAATTTCAATAAGTGGTGTACGTGTTGTGCAAAAATTTAATCATCCAGCAAAGCATTTTGTATGAGACTGTCTCATTATGTGACAGATCCATATAATGAGACCAAATTATATATATAAAAAAATATTGATTAATTGAGTTAAACTTTACAGGCACTTTACAGAAAAATATGCTTAATTAGTTTTAATTATTGTAATCGTAATTTTTTCGTCTAAATTTTTTTGTTATTATTTTTAATTAATAGGCGAACCTATTAGTAGGAGGTCTCATGGAGAGAACCTCTTAATTAAGAATTAGTGAATATCAAAAAGTATAACATTTAATATAGAAAAATAAAAAATAAAATGGTTGAGCACATGTTAAGTATTAAGGAGGAATAGCTGGGTAATTGCTCATACATCTTTCCGGTGGTAGATCAGATCATAAGGGTCAATTCGATATTAATAGGTAGTTCTTTGATTGCCATATATAGAAGATATCTAAGAAAAAGACTACTTGTGTTCAACATGCATAGACTAAAAGAAGAAAAATAAAAATGTAAAAATCATTAATTTTGATGATAAAAAGGAGTAAAATGGACCACTATCCTTTTTGTTGGCTATATAATTTTACTGCCTTCTCCACCAAAACATAACCTTTTGTTATTGCAATTGTGAGCTCCACTTAAACACTACACTTAATATGAGTCAAAGTTTACTTCTTTTTCATAACCGCTTTTGCTACCAAAACAACGCCAAAATCAAGAAAGTATATACATGCAAATTTTTATAAGCCTGCTTGAGAATGGCCTAAATATTTATGATAACATAAAACACAACTTTCATGCTTGAATTTTTTGAACTTCTATTGTTTTCTAAAGGAACTAATATGGAGTATAAAGAAAGATTAAGGGAATGTTTGTTTCAAACCGTCTAGAAAGAGTAAGGTGAACGACACGTGCACGTCTCCATCACTTCTTGTACTGCGCTGCGCCTCGAGTCTCTAAGGCGCTTTTCTATTTGCCTTGGTACGCATCACGCCTTAGGCACACTTTTTAAAACCAAGCTTCACATGGTATCAAAATCTAGCGTGATAAGCGGTTACAGGTTTGAATCTTAACCACCTCTCATTAAATGTGGTATATTCTACGTTAAGTATAAAGAGGGCATGTCACTCTTATGTAGTTGGAAATAATACACTAAAATTAAGCTTAAATATGATAGAAAGGACACAATGTAAGAGCAGTGAATGCATGCAAATACAACATTAATTAATTTATGGAATGCATTATCAAACGCTCCAAAGTTAAGAAGGACCACAATTTCTTTTATAAGCCTTACTGGGAAGGACTCTTCCATCCAGTTATGGATATAGACCTTACAAAAAAGTTTTTGGCTATGAAATTTAAATATGTTTGCTGTCCAATCTTCACAAAATTGACATGACTATACTACTAGTACTGGATCTAGCTACTAACACGGTCGTATCCTTATTTTTTAGTCCATGAAGTGAAAGATAAAAAAAATCCTTAAAAACGTAAGACGTTATAAATAATATAATAGAAATATTACTTTTGTTTTATATTGCTGATGTTTAACTTTTATTTAAAAATACCTTAATATCTCACATACACAATAATAAAGTAAATTATATCTAAATTTAAATCAAATTAATATTAACCTTGTACATAAAAATATATTTCCTTCGTACCAAAATATTGCAATATTTAACACTTTACGGACGTCAATGCACTAATTCAATCTTTAATATCTCTAACTATATATGTATAATTAAAAATTATAAAAATTTGACATTAATAATCTTTGCATTGAGACGAATTAAAAAAATCTTACTTGACTATATTTTAATTAAATTATTAATTAAAAACTAATTATCAATTAAAGGTGACGAATAAATAGTGCAATATTTTTTATGTTCCATCTATTACGAAATGGAAGAGTAATTTTTAAGTCCTAAAAATTTTATACTTTAAACAATAACCCACTTTTTCCATGCTAATCCAAAGCCATAGTCAGTTTACCTTGTTGCCATATCATGCCTTCTTTTTGTTTGTTTTTTCTTTTGTTATTTTAAATGTCAATTTCCTTATCATTATGTGTCTCATTTTGTTAAGCATTTTCCATAGGCTTCCTTCATCATAATGGTGTTTCCAATGATTCAATTCTAAGCAATAATATTCAATATAAATAAATTTAGTTTAATATTTAAATTGATAAGTTTCTTTCACCCAAAATTATCCATCTTAAAATGAAGGGTTCATATATTAATGTAACTATAAAATTCAAGAAAAATAGGCAAATAATCAAAGATAATTTTATTTTAATAAAGATTAGTTCGATTCAACAATAAAAAAGTATAGCTAAGTAAGGTAATTTTAGTTTAGCAAAAATATGGTCTACATTTTCTTACATATTGGACACATAAATATAGAAATTCATATGGTAATCCTTCAAGTATTTCTTCATTTTTATTTATTAATATAAAAAATTTTAAAAACTGAAAAATAGATGGAATTCCCTGGTTTTCAAATATTAACTTTATAAATTAAAATAATAAAAGATTATTACAAAATCTTCACATGATATTTTTATATGAGATAACAAATCAAATCAATTACAAATCCGTTGAGTTGATACATAAATGCACCACTTAGCTTAAAAAATTAAACTCTTGTTTTAAAATTTATTGTGGAAAGTGCAAACTTTAAGGAATAAGAAGGTATTATACAAAAGCCTAAGGTAATAGTAGTTTATGCAATTATATTACTCCCTTCTATGCACCTTAGAAGTTCCATTTGACTTTTTACGAATTTTAAGGAGAGTCAAAAGTGGGACCTTAAGGGTAGGAAAGAGAGTGGTATTATGGGTTTTTAATGTAAGAGAGGAAAATTAGTATGGGTAATGGAGGGTATAATTGAAAATAGGATAAAGCTACTAAGGGCATAAAAGTCAAAAACCCATACTAAAAATAGAAATGAGACAATTAAGGTGAGTTGACCATAAAAGGAAATGGGACACATAAAGCTGAATAGGAGGGAGTATAAAATAGTAAAATATATGAGAATGACATAATGATTTGTAGAACTCCATAATACATGAGATAAATTGGTAAACTATATTACAATTACATCAAAACAAAGCATTGGAAATTGTAAAATATATTGTAACATTATTTTAAGAACATTCAACTAAAGACAAGTACAGTATAAAATAGTAAGTATAATGTAGACAAAAGTTTAACATAATTGCAGAACAAAGAAAGTATAACGAAGAAAGTAAAGCTTGAATTTGAAGAATGAATAAACAGTGAGATAAGGAATAATAGAACAACTGCAAAACTTTTCCCTAAAAAGATGTTAATATGTAGTTCACTTCAGACTTTGTGTTTAGGATCCGACAACCCTACTTAACTTGTGTTGTGTAACAACTCATACATAGTGCAAATGTTATAGTATTATTGACTTCTACTATCTTTGTTAATCAACTCGTGTATTTCTTTTATTTTATTTGTCTATCTTACTATAACATGTATTCTCAAATTGTTAATCCATTTTAGAGTATTTTTATTGTGGAAAATGTAGAAAGATATGAAATACTTTCATTATATTTTTTGCATTCCCATTCATTTGTAGTGTATTACACCTAATATTTATATACATTCTTGTAAGCTTAATTAACAAAAATAACATAGATAATTAAGGGAAGGAAACTATGTTTAGCTAATGGCCTACAATTACTCCTAAAATAATTCCCCATAATAATCAGTGAATATATGGAATATATTTCATATATTCCATATCTCCAATACTCCCCCTCAAGTGGGAGCGTGAAGATCTCGAACGCCAAACTTGGATAGCAGAAAGGTGAATTGAGGAGCATTTAATGCTTTTGTGAAAATATCTGCCAATTGTAAGTTCGTACGAACGTGTGAAGTAGCGAGGACACCAGCTATAAGTAACTCACGGACAAAATGACAATCAATCTCAATATGTTTAGTACGCTCATGAAATACTGGATTAGAAGCAATATGAAGGGCAGCCTGATTATCACAAAATAGTCGAACGGGTTGATTATGAAAGATACCAAGGGATGCCAAAATATTTTTCAACCATTTGATTTCAGCACAAACGAAAGCCATTGCCCGATATTCGGCTTCAGCAGAAGACCGAGACACTGTTGTCTGCTTCTTAGTCTTCCAAGAAATGGGCGAAGACCCAAGCAAGATTAAATAACCAGAAAATGAGCGTCTAGTTAAAGGACAACTACCCCAGTCAGAATCACAATAAGCATATAATTGGAGGTCACTATCTACACGGAGAAATAAACCTTGGCCGGGATAACCCTTAAGATAGCGTAATACTCTTATTGCAGCATCAAAATGATCTTGACGAGGAGCTTGCATAAATTGCGATAATATATGAACAGAATATGAAATATCTGGGCGAGTAATAGTAAGATAAATAAGACGACCTATAATACGACGATATTGTGCAGGGTCAGAATAGAGAGGACTTTCTAAATATGCCAAACGATGATTCTGAGGTAGTGGAGTGTCCACAGGTTTACACCCGACAAGACCACATTCTTTTAGAATATCAAGTGTGTACTTACGTTGGCACAAGAGGATACCGGCAGGTGAACGAGCACATTCGTTACCAAGAAAATACTTGAGAGGTCCCATGTCTTTGAGTTGGAAACAAGTATCTAAATATTTCTTGAAAGAAGAGCACAAAACAGTATTATTACCGGCAACCAATATATCATCGACATAAACAAGAAGAGATAAGATGTCTTGCCCTTTTCAATAAGTGAATAAAGTATGATCTGCATGAGATTGTTGGAAACCATAAAGACGAAGGGCAGTAGATAATTTAGCAAACCAATTACGAGGTGATTGACGTAAACCATAAAGAGATTTTCGCAAACGGCAAACTTTGGTGGAAGAAGAAGAAGAGAAACCTGGAGGTAACTTCATATATACCTCCTCATGCAGATCGCCGTGTAAGAATGCGTTGTTGACATCAATTTGATGAACTTCCCAATGTTTAGCTGCAGCAACAGCCAGAAATATGCGAACACTAACCATTTTAGCTACAGGAGCAAAAGTGTCCGTGAAATCCTCTCCCTCTTTTTGATGGTTCCCCAAAACAACAAGACGGGCCTTATGGCGTTCAATGGTGCCATCAGAACGATATTTTGTTTTATATGCCCATTTACAACCTATGGGTCTTTTGCCGGGCGGAAGTTCAGTGATATCCCAAGTATGATTTTTCTCCAAGGCATGAATTCCTGTTTGCGTGGCACGACGCCATCGGGCCTCCTTAACTGCTTCTTTATAGTTTGGAGGCTCAACATTAGTAGTAACAGTCGAAAGAAAACGACAATGTGCAGAAGAAAAATTATTGTATGTGACATAATTAGCTATAGGATAGCGCATACCTGAGGAAACCGAAGAGGAGTGAGTAGGCGAAATGGGGTTAGTTGCATGAGCCGAGTGACAAATATAATCTGATAAATAAGATGGAGGTCGTCGATCCCGAATAGAACGACTTACTTCGTTGCTGCTGTGTGTAGGTCCAGGCTGTAGCGTACATTCAGCAGAAGAAATATCCATGGGAGGAGACAAATCAGTAGTAGATTGTTGCTGAGAAGCAGTACTCCCCCTTTCGTTGATATGAGGAGGCAATGATAAAATTGCAGGGGGTTTTGGGAGACCAAAATCCCAATCCACCATAAGAGAGTTCGAATCAGGAGATGATGTGGATGATTTACTAGTGTCGGAGTAAGGAAAAATATTTTCATGGAACCGAACATCTCTTGAAACAAAAATTTCATGATTGTCAAGATCATACACCTTCCACCCTTTTTTACCAAATGGGTACCCAAGAAACACACATCTACGACTCCTAGAAGCAAATTTATCTTTATGACGCATCTTATTATGAGCGTAGCATAGACACCCAAAAACCCGTAACAAGTCATTTGATGGAGGGACGCCGTATAAATACTCATATGGGGTTTTTCCATTTAGAATTTTTGTAGGTGTCCTATTAATTAAAAAAGCAGCAGTATGGGTACATTCTCCCCAAAACTCAATCGGTAAAGATGCTTGGAAACGTAAAGCTCTAGCAACTTCTAAAATATGACGGTGTTTCCGTTCAACTCGACCATTTTTTTGAGGTGTATGGACACAAGAATTTTGTAATAAAATACCATTCTCGTCAAAAAAACGTGCAAGGGATGTGAACTCCATTCCATTGTCTGAACGAACAATTTTCACATTTTTATTGTATTGTGTTTTAATCATAGCAAAAAAACTACGCATAAAACTTGGAACTTCACTTTTTTCTTTCAATAAATAAATCCAAGTAGCACGTGAATATTCATCTAAAATAGTCAAAAAATAATGAGAGCCAGTAAAAGATCCTTTCGTATAAGGACCCCACAAATCACAATGTATTAAACCAAACAAGTCCGATGCTTTATTATTACTTAGAGGAAAAACAGTACGTGTTTGTTTTGCACGATAGCAAACATCACAAGAATCCAAAACATTTTTTAGTGCACGAAATTGAGAAGCTGGTAAAATAGAAGACATAATCTGACTTGAAGGATGCCCAAGGCGTTGATGAATCAAAAAGGCCGTGTCCACAGTAGCTGCACCGGAGAAAACTTGTGTCACTGGCTTGAAGAAGTAAACCCCATTCCGAAACTCACCCAGTCCAATCGGCGTCCTCGTAATGCGGTCCTAAACAATACACAACTTATCAGTAAAAGTCACAATGCAATTGGAATCAGAAATTAATTTCCCAACTGAAATCAAATTGCATTTGATGTTAGGAACATAAAGGACATTATCAAGAGTTAAGCTGGAGGACAAACGAACACTTCCTTGTTTAGTGGCAGAAGCATGTACACCGTCAGGAAGACTAACAGGTAGAGGAGGCACCGCAGTAATGTTAAATAAATGAGATAAAGTACCAGTCATGTGATGGGAAGCACCACTATCAATAAGCCAAACACCAAAATCAGAAATATGCTTACCACTCAATGTGTCATTAGCAGGTGAAGTATCAATAAGAGTTAAAAGCCGCTGCACTTGATCAGAAGTTAAAACCGGAACTGAAATTGAAGAAGATGCACCAGGAGAAGAAAAAGAAGGTGCGGAAGCAGCATGGGCAACGACTGGAACATTGGTCGGAGAAGCTGAAACACGGCCTGCAGTGCCGCGACCACGACCTCGAGACTGTCTTCCCTTACCACGACCACGAGAGCCGCCAGCAGGGTATCCTAAACGTGCATAACAGTGATCATAATCATGGTAAGCTTTGCCGCAATATGTACAGCTTAAAGGACCACTATGAGGGCTATTGGAAGGCGTAAAACGAGGCTGAGAAGCACTGGAATGAGATGCATTGACAGCAAAACTAAGAGCTTCGGTTTTATCATCACGATCACGCACAATATGTAAATGTCGTTCCTCTTGAGCGACTAAAGAAAAAACTTTGTTCAAAACAGGAACGGGTTCCATCCCCAAAATTTGAGTGCGAAGAGCACCATACTGGCTATCATCAAGGCCCAAAAGAAAATCGTGAGTGCGAGAAATGTCAAAATAGGCATGAATTTTAGGAGCAGCCGAGCACGTGCACCCGCAAGTAAGATCTTCAGCCCCATATAATACATCCCACAGTGATTTGAATTTGTTATAGTATGAGACTACCGTCATTCCTTTTTGACAAAGAGTATGATATTCAGTTTTAAGTTGATGAATGCGAGGGCCGTTAATAACAGCATATCGTTCCTTCAAATCATTCCACATTTCAAATGCAATTTTATGTCCAGCAATACTGGGTTGTATAGAGATATCAATAGAATTAAACATCCAACCACATATTGTAGAATTATTAGCACCCCAAGCAATATATTCAGGACTTTGTGAATCAGTAGGTTTAGAAATATCACCATTAATGAAACCTTGTTTGTGTTTTCCTTCTAGGGCATTAAGAATGGCTTTGGACCAAACATCATAATTATCACCAATTAAAACATACTTGGTCAGAGGCATACCTGGACCTTCAGAAGGATGGAGAAAATAGACAGAGGATGTGTCATGAATCAACAGCGGCATCTTCGTATGAGGCTCGTCACCCATGGAGAAAAACCAGGAAGAAGAAATGGGGAAATCAGTGATGGCGCCGATTGGAAGGAAAAGGGGAAATGGGAGGCGGTTTTTGTTTAGAAAAAAAAACAATTGGATTTAAACCTAAATTGAGAAGAAAAGTGGTACTGGGAGAAGGGAATTGGGGAAACAAGTAATTGGGGAAATGGGAAGCTGTGTTTTTTTTTTTTTTTAGTTAGTTAAAAAAAAATTGGATCTTAACCTATACTGATACCATGTATAAAGATATGAAATACTTTCATAATATTTTTGCATTCCCATTCATTTGTAGTGTATTACACCTAATATTTATATACATTCTTGTAAGCTTAATTAACAAAAATAACATAGATAATTAAGGGAAGGAAACTATGTTTAGCTAATGGCCTACAATTACTCCTAAAATAATTCCCCATAATAATCAGTGAATATATGGAATATATTTCATATATTCCATATCTCCAATAGAAAATTTTATTTTTCCAGTTTTATCCTTATAGAATACTTAGTAACTACCCGCTAAATGAAAGATTTCATATACTGATTAATTTTTTATTTAATACTCCCTCATATTCCTTTTTATTGTCTTGTGTCCTTATTTAGTAAATTCACCGGCCTATATTGTCCCATTTCTATTTAACCCATATATTTTTTTTTCCTTACAAATTTGTCCTATAAACACATGATAATTACAAAAATACCCACACTTAGATTTCATAATCTAAGCTATTTCCGCTCTTAACCCCAACTAGCTTCTCCTCCTTTCTATTTGACCTAACCTACCCTAATTTCAATTATTCCCTCTCTCTAACCCTACTTCTCAATTCATTTATAATATTACTCCTCTTCTAATTCATCTGGGTTTTTGCATCTTTATATGTTTCATCTTCATTCTTTCACCTCCACACCCTCTCCTATTCGATTTTTCCTCTGGCTTTTCATTATTACCCTCTTATCGGAATTCTCACTTTTAATGGTTAAATCATACTTGAATTATAGGTTCAAACCCTAACCCTATGAAAAAATCTACTCGCGACTCATGGTAGAAACAATAATAATTAAAAACCTTAGAATGAAACTAAGCATGATAATAATAATAATAATACTTGCAAGGATTAACAATAATTAAAATATGAAAAGACACAGATAAAGAATCAGGAGACAAAATATGAAGAACAATACTAATTTCATTACTAACTATTGTTAGGAAAAACAACTAAAGTTTGACAAGGGAAAAAATTAAACTAATACAGATTTGATAAAGGAAAATTAAACTAATATAATGAGAAAGTAAATTAAAGACAAGAAATTTTAATGAGAAGAAATTAAAAGCTTATAAGAATTAAAGATGGTGTTCAATGGATAGGAAGATTAAGGAGCAAGGAGGAAGAAGAAGAGGTTTTTAATCTCCCCTCTTATGCTCCCCAAAGGAGGCTTAACCTAAATTCCCTTCTTCTTCACTCAATTAACCATAAATTCTCTTCTTCTTCACTCAATTTGATAAAGGAAAATTAAACTAATATAAGGAGGCTTAACCAAAATTCCCTTCTTCTTCACTCAAATAAAATAATAAAAAATTAAAGTAATTGGAAAATGTTCCCATAGAATTCCAGAAGCAAAAGCCTGCTCGGCGTCCACTTCCACAACCAAGAAGCCGAGTTGGCTTTTTTGGCTGACAATTATAGCAAATTTTAAATCATCATCATTTCTTGCTCGATTGTTGGAATCGGACATCTAATATACTGTTAAAAACCTCTTGAAGTCTAGTTTCCAATGTCGTAAACCTTGCATTAATACAATCTTCCTATAAAAAGTTATGACCAAAAGAGTTGACATGTATCAAATTTCATTTCAAAACTTTTGCATTATAAACACTCTCCTACTTTTTTGCTCATTTTCTTTGTAGCACCGAGCTAAAATCCCCTAAGTGAACTCCTTCATTCATTAAAACCATAAGAATTATGCTTAAAACAATCAAAATCACTCAAAATTAACATATATAACCAAAATGAGTAAAAGTAGCATTAATTTCAAAATAAGCACAAAATTACTATCAATGACCTTCATTAAGAAGTATAAAATGATATAAATAAGTGTCAATAATTACACTTATCATTTCTCAAAAGTTTGAATATTGAAAAGTAGCTCAAAACTTATAATTTTTTTAACGGGTTGTTGAGATGTTCTTTATCATGTTCTGGTAGCTGCCCTGTTATTGTTGTTAGCTCGTTTGTTGCTGATTCGTCTGAGTTTGTCGCTTCTTTGTATGGTTCTTCTAAGGTAGTATATATGTACCCCCTATTGTTGCTTATAAGTGAAAGTCTTCTTCATCTTTAATTCCTAGGTAAAATAAATTGACTTCAAATATGTTCTGCTCTTTTCTTGTATCTAATAAACGGAGTGACTCACAAATAACTTCTATTTTAAACTTAAACAATCAGAAAGTCTTCCATCCCTTTTAAACTTGGTCTCATTTATGTATTGTATGTGATAATCTATACCATTCAATTTTTTAATTACCGTAATTTTACATGCTTGTAAAGTGATCCATATAAATTTAAAAGTGTTTAGTTGTTAATGCAGTACTGTAATTCTAACCAACTCCCACTAGTGGAAAAAAACGTATTTGCTGCTAATCATTTGCTGCGGTTTTTGTATATACGCAGCAATAAGTAGGAAAAAGAATTAGAAAAAAAACATTAATTGCTGCGGTTTTGGGCCTTGACCGCAGCAAATACATATGAGCAGCTTCAATTGCCGCGGTTTGTTTCATGCCCGCAGCAAAAAAACTTTCTTGCAATTGCTCCGGTTCTTCACTACTCGCAGCAAATATCACACTTCTTCAATTAATTGCTGTGGTTTGTGCCTTGCCTGCAGCAATTGTATTTTCAAAAACCCGCCATATGTTAACATTAAAACATAAACCCACGAAACTGCTTTCATTGTTTACATAAACGACTGTTGCGCTTCTTCATTCACTCTGTAGCAGGAGCGGCACTCTCGATACATAATTAACATTAATAATTATACTTAAGATAAATAATGCGGAAGTATAAAACGCCGAACTGCTAAAAACCATTTAAACTAAAATCGTTCAAAACATAAGTAATATATATATATATATATATATATATATATATATATATATATATATATATATATATATATATATATATATATATATATATATATATATATATATATATATATATATATATATATATATATATATATATATATATATATATATATATATATATATATATATATATATATATATATATATATATATATATATATATCTTACAACTAAGAAAATATAAAATAAGGTTTGCTTAAATACGATAAAAAAAACATAAGTACAATATAGTCATCAAAGTCATCAAGTAAAATAAATACAGCTAAGTCCTCGATAGAATAATTAAAGTTGCGGCCTGGATCGAAACCTCAGCTAAATTTTCCCACAAAATACTGTCATCCATAATATGGATGACAGCCGATTAAATAGGTCAGCGATAAAGCCGAGTACAATTTTCTCAACAAGCTTATGATGCGATAGTTAAATCATGCTTATAAAATAATCATCAAGCACAATATAGAAGGTTATTACTCATTATTGACCTTTACTAAGCCATTAAGTTACATTCTCAATACTTGTAGAAGTTCATTACTGCTACTAAATACTTGGTAACCTTAATGCTTATTTAATCAAGTTCAATTAAGCCTCATAGCTTTACCATCATAGCTAGAGCTGTTCAAAACAAACCCGACCCGAAAATCCGACCCGAAATCAAAAATTATCCGACCCGAAAAAATGTAAGTTTTTTAGGTTTACCGAACCACAATTACCCGAACCGATACTTCACTCGAACCGTTTGATAACCGAAAAGGGCAAAATCGAACTCGAACTGCAACCGAATTTTATAACCGACATATAAACCTTAACCGATGTTACCCGAACTGAACAGTGATCGACCCAAGTCAAATCCGACCCGAATTATGCACGTAACTGAATGTAACCTTACTAAAACCGATTAAGATCGAACTGTTTTTAACCCGAACTGATACAAACCCGAACCGATAGTAAATGGAACTGTTATAAATCCGAATCAAATTGTCACTTAATTTTAGCAAATTAAGTCCAATTTCAGTTTTCTAATAATACGAAAAAGGAAGAACACAAGTTCTATACAGAAGAGATTGCATACAGAATATATATATATATATATATATATATATATATATATATATATATATATATATATATATATATATATATATATACATATATATATATATATACATATATATATATATATATACATATATATATATATATATATATATATATATATATATATATATATACATATATATATATATATATATATATATATATATATATATATATATATATATATATATATATATATATATATAAACTGATTGAAATAAATTGATCTGCCTATTAGGGCTGGCAAAAGCTGACCCGACCTGCTAACCTGATCTGAAACCGACTCGAAATTAGCGGGTTTGGGTTTAGATTTTTGACCCAATTAATTAAATGGGTCAACCCGACCTGATCTATTTATTAAATGCGTTAGGTTCAGGTTGAATATTTAAACCCGAAAAAAACCTGTTTAACCCATTTATTAAATTTAAGACGGATCAACATTTGCCAAATACTTCGTAAAACTAAGATAATACCAATTACCATGTATTAAGGGATTTGTCAGCTGAAGATGACTTTCAATAAGAAAGGAAGTTGTCCCACATCGGCTAAGGGATTTGTCAGTTGAAGATGACTTTCAATAACAAAGGAAGTTGTCCCACATCGGCTATGAAAGATACTAATAAAAGAAAAATCCTTTAAATCACTTCCACAGATCTCATACCAACTTACGCAGCCACGCCGTGAGCACAAAGCAAACTATTCTTTCGCCTTTTACTAAAGAATACCGTGTGCTCGCTGCATTAAGTGGCATACGTTTATTTTTGGAGGAAGCCTTTAATTAAGGTTAAATAGGTCAAATGACCTGAAATATATGAATTTAATGACCTAAAAAAAAAGTAGGTTAAATGGGTCATTAACAGATTGATCCGATCTGCTACAGATCAGGTCGGGGTTTCAATTTTTGACCCATTAATTAAATGGGTCAGGTTCAAGTTAAGGGTTTATTGACCCATTTATATATGATCCGAACCTGTAAATGACCCAACCCGACCTATTTGACACCCCTATCTGCTATTTCTGATAAAACAATCGGTAATTATTTTTTGTAAGTAAATGAGCATACATCAATTAAAAACCTGACTATTAACTTATTTTATATTGACTCGATCAATAGTTATCCGTAACCGATAACTACTCAAAAAATAAAGCTCGAACCCGATCTGTACCCGAAAAAACCAAACCAATTAGTAATCGATGACAACCCGAGACCGATTGACACTCGACACGAACTTCAACCGACACCGAACTGATGCTAACCCGATAGCTCGAATAACCGATCTCTAACCGAACCGTGACTAACCGACTCGACCCGAGTGTGACCCGTTGTAACACACAGCCGAAAAATAACCAATCCGAAATGCAACCGAACCGAATAACACCCGTCCGAAACCGACCCGATCAACCGAATGAACACCTCTAATCATAGCACATCACAAGATCACAACAATAATGACAACTGATATATGTAAGGGTCTGGTTAGGTGAGGACCGTAGTCCTAAACCCTAATTGTGGTGGGTGTCGTCACTCCTCTCAATACTGTTATGCTCGAGACTTCACAGGATGGGTTTTTCTCGGACCCCCTGTTTGACACCGCATTTTACGTGCCGGCTAACACGGACGCCGGGATTTTACATGCCGGTTCATGGTTCGACGTTACCTTACTATCAGAGTCATACAATCAATATCATGCAATATCAAACAAGACACTAAACCGAAATAGTTTACATTCTTATAAGTCAAACTTCCACTAGTCAAAATTTTGACAATTCTACCCTTTTAATAGAAACAAATTACTAGTATCTAATAAATTAATATTAATTAAATAACAAATTTTCGTAGCTATACTAAGATTCCTGAGGCTAAACTAAGTCGTTATTATGTCATAAATAATCATAACAATCAAGGGTAATATTTCTAAGTACTTAATAACATATTTTATCAAATAACCAGTAAAATAGTAAAACGGATCTATCATCACTATAAAAATAACATAATCCGACAAGTTATTAAGGGTCCAAAATCTATATGAAATGAGTTTTCAAGAAAAACAATGCTAAGCATTTTAACAAATTTGTTTGACTATTTTACCGATAAACCGATTAATAACTCTTTATAATTACTTGAGTCCAACAAAAACAAAATAATCAAAACATCAAGATGATATGGAATCATTTTAAACACATAAGTTTATTTAACTAGTAAAATTCATATATATCTATATTATCATATTAATCAAAAATTTCCATGTATATATGACTTTTTTTCGAGTGTCCCAAAAGTATTATTGTTTTGACGAAAATATCATTAAACTGGATATAACTTTAATATTACCATGTAAATTTTAAATGACTAAAATAAAATCATGTTGATCATGCTTTTATATTATCGAATAACCATAAATAAATATCACATAACGAGAGAGTTAAGAAAATGTGTACCATTTTCCTCCGACGGTGGTGCTAAACCAAGTAAGAGAATAATAATAGGAAAATAAGAACTTAAAGTAAGCTCCAAAAGAGAAAGTCTTCAAGGTTCCAAGCTTCAAAGAAGTAGATCTTCAATTATCCAAAAGAAAATGATATCCAAGCTCCAAAAGATAATACTTGACTTTTTAAAAGTTGATGATTATTGGCTTAAGAAGTGATAAGATCAAGCTCCATCTTCATTTGATTCTTCAACAAATAAAAAGGGTATAAAGTTAGTAAGATGTTAATGAGGTGAAGATATAAGAAACAATAGTAGGAAGATTTGATGATGGGGGTGCAAGTGATCTCATGGCTAAGGAGGGGTATTTATAATGGGTTTTGGGCAACTTTTTAGTTCATAAGATTGTATGAAAAAGAAGGTTAACTTGTGTAAGTGATTTAGAGTGTGTAAGTGAATGTGTAAGAGTTGGAGTGTGTAAGTGGATGTGTAAGAGTTTGGAGTGTAGAAGAAGGTTAACTTGTGTAAGGAAATGGTGATAGCTTGTGTAAGTGATGAACATTATGGATTGATGTAAAAAGGATTTTAGTTCATCAAATTTTTGTTCTAGTTTATACTAGTGAAATGTTTTAGATTAATGGGAAAGTATGGTTAAGGTTTGATTATGAAAATATGATAGTTTACTTAGAAAATTTTGGTTAAAACTATACTTAAAGTTAATAAGAAAAATATAGTTAATTTTTAGGTATTAAAAATAATTAAATCAAAGTTGTAAGGTTAAAATGATAAGTAGTAAAGTTAGTTTAAGGAAACGAAATTGAAAAGTAACGTTTTAATAAAACCGTAAACATAATATTAAAATTTTATTTTTCGCAGTATAAAATAATAAAATAATATTTTAGTGGTTATAAAGAAATTTAAGAATATATATATATATATATATATATATATATATATATATATATATATATATATATATATATATATATATATATATATATATATATGTATATATATATATATATATGTATATATATATATATATATGTATATATATATATATATATGTATATATATATATATATATATGTATATATATATATATATGTATATATATATATATATATATGTATATATATATATATATATATATATATATATATATATATATATATATATATATATATATATATATATATATATATATATATATATATATATATATTTAAGTTTTATATTTGGAAGAAATTACAAAATCGGAATAAGGTTTAGGAATTAAAGGTGATTTGAATTAGATAACCAAAGGATTAGGAATTCGAAACAAAATTTCGGAATAATTAATCGGAAGATTAAGATTAAGAAATTTGAGCCTGTTACACACTCAATACTAAAACTGCCGGTTTTCTTGTTCATCATAATTTGTTCGATTATTGTCTTCAATCTTTCTTCTTCATCATCCTTTTGTTGTTGTTCTTCTTTGATCATCATTCTTGCTCTTCTTATTGCTTTTCTTCATCATCAACTTCTTCAAACTGCGCTGTAGACATTGTTGTTGCTCTTCTTAAACCCACGAAAACCCACGAAATTTGGACTTAGTTTTTGCTCTTCTTCAAGGTATAATTTTTTAAAGCTTATTAGTTCTCAAACCTATTATTGTTCAAGCTTTATTAATTGTGTACGTTTAGGGCGCTTAGTTTTTTTTATACTAATTTTTTTTTCATTGTATAGGTTATATACTAACCCACCAAAACCCACGACAATTCAAGGTATTTTTTTCATTTTGATTTGTAAATTAGGTTTAAATTTGTCATACTTTATGAATATGTATGTTGTTATTGTTTTTAAGTTTTAAATTTATCATATATATCATGTTTTGTTATATTTTTAAGTAATTTCTTCATTTTATTTATGATTGTGTATGTAGTTGTGGTTTTTAAGTTTTAAATTTATCATAATTTTTTTTATAGTTTGTAAGTAAGGTTTAATTAGGTTTGTTTATGGTTAAATGAATGAGTTGTTGATATGAATATTAATTAGTTGTCCAAGTTTATGAATGTGATTTATTTTTATTGTTTTTATATGAATATTAATTATGGTTACTACAATAAACATCATTTGGACAGTTTAAAAAACATTGTGTTATTATTTGGGCTAATTAGTGTTAAATGAATGATTATTACTTAATTTTGTGGTTAGTTAGAGTTCGTTAAGTATATATGTTTAAAAGTTGTGTATTAATTTTGTTTTGAATCAATTAATCACACTAATTAGGATGACAAAAGATCGTTCTTGGATGTATGAAAGCATTGAATCGTCAAAAGTTTTTGATAGCGTATTAGAATTTTGTAGTATTGCGGTTGAACACCAAGTTAGGACGGGGGGAGTTGGTTTTTATTGCCTATGTGTCAATTGTGCCAATGTATCAAAGGTAGATAGTGTTGATATCCTTAGGGAGCACATACTTCGACGTGGGTTTAAGCCTCAATATCATGTTTGGGTTTCGCATGGTGAGGAGGGAGTTTACAAAGAGAAAAGTGTTGTTGAGGACGTCAATAATGTGGCCGATGTCAATGAGGATGTAGTAGATCATGTTGATGGGTATGAGACAGATGAAGAGAATATCGATGAGGATGTGGATCGTGTTGATGAGATGATGGAGGGAGTCGAGGATGAGTTAGGAAAACGTCCTTGTGTTTTTGACTTGTTGACAGAGGCTTCTCAAAAGCCTTTGTACGCTGGATGTACAAAGTTCACCATACTAACAGCAGTGCTGACAATTTTCAACATTAAGTCAAAGTTCAATTGGAGTGATGCTAGTTTCACAATGTTATTAGAAGCGTTAGGTGAGATGCTTCCTGAGGGAAATAAACTTCCAAAGTCGACATATTATGCCAAAAAGCTCATGTGTCCTTTCGGCTTAAAGTACCAGAAGATTCATGCGTGTCCGAATGATTGTGTGTTGTATCGGAATGAAAACGAGAACTTAGAAGAGTGTCCTAGGTGTGGGTTATCGCGCTACAAGCGTAAAGGGGCTCGGGATGCTAAAGGGCCCCCGGCTAAGGTATTTTGGTATCTTCCAATAATACCTAGATTCAAGCGCTTGTTTTCTATAAAGAAAGATGCGTTAAATTTGAGGTGGCACAAACTTGGTTTGTTATGCACGAAACTTGGCACACAACACTATTTGGTATATATTATTGTGTTGAAGTGGTTAGAATTGAAAATCATAGTCATATGCTACAAATTACGTGTTAAGTTGCGATTTTATGCGTTTTTAACCGTTTTTGGCACTTTCGCGCGTAAAGTAGCTCAAACTTGGTTTGTTTTGCACGAAACTTGGCACACAACACTATTTGGTATATATTATTGTGTTGAAGTGGTTAGTGTTGAAAATCGTAGTCATATGCTAGAAATTACGTGTTAAGTTGCGATTTTATGCGTTTTTAACCGTTTTGACACTTTTGCGTGTAAAGTAGCTCAAACTTGGTTTTGATGCGAAACCGGGGCTTATTAAGGCCTTGGATATGCAAGGATTAATGTTGTGCGGAAGCTTTGATTAATGACACAGACAAAAACTACAAATGATCATGAAATGAACACGAAACAACCAGAAACACTTAGACAATTCTGATCTAGCAAACTGTCGAGCAACCCTCCTTCAGCTAAGCTTCTAGGAGTCCACGGGGATTGTTAGAATGGTTTTAAGACCTTGATAGCTACATCCAAGTACCAAGATTCCATTTCCACTTTAGCCTAGGTCCTGGATGCATAGGTTTGGTCTCCACGTGTCGTGCAAGGTGGTCTGGTCACTAGTTTGCTGCTGTGTCGTGAGGTCTGTATGCAGCCTTGTGTGGGCTCCTTTGGTATCTTCATTTCATACAACCACATTTGTATCAGATTTGCACGAAACTTGGCACACAACACTCTTTGGTATATATTATTGTGTTGAAGTGGATAGAATTGAAAATCATAGTCATATGCTAGAAATTACGTGTTAAGTTGCGATTTTATGCGTTTTTAAACGTTTTTGTCAATTTCGCGCGTAAAGTAGCTCAAACTTGGTTTGTTATGCACGAAACTTGGCAAAAAACACTATTTGGTATATATTATTGTGTTGAAGTGGTTAGAATTGAAAATCATAGTCATATGCTAGAAATTACGTGTTAAGTTGCGATTTTATGCGTTTTTAACCGTTTTTGACACTAACATCTATTTTCTCTTAGTGCTTTTAACAACCTTCTTCCGTTGAATGCGGCTACTACGCGCTGAAGTACATGGACGATATTATAAAATCCGTGAAGGAGTTTGGAGTCGAAAATATAGATGTCGTAAGTATTTGTTACGTTCTTAAATAATTATTGGTAAAATCTAATGTTAATATATTAATCTTTTATTTTTATATTATATTATAGGTTTTAAACGACATTCCGAGGGAAACACGCCCTTTGAGAAGTGGAGAGTTGCGCGAATTAAAAGACAAGATTGCCGCGTATCTTGCTAATTTTTGTCCTTGATAAATTGTAATTAGTATAGATTATTTTTTAGGACTTTAATGTATATTATATATATATATATATATATATATATATATATATATATATATATATATATATATATATATATATATATATATATATATATATATATATATATATATATATATATATATATATATATATATATATATATATATATATATGTACATACATAATATTATATTATATATACGAGCGAGAGTTTATTATTACAAAGAGATTATTGTTGATTATTTGTGATTATCATTAGATTAATCATTGTTATTACATTGTATTATTATTGGATTATTATAAGGATAAAACGAAAAAAGAAAAAAAAATAGAAGTATTTGCTACGGTCAGAGGCAAAACCGCAGCAAATAATGCCCACTTATTTGCTGCGGTTTTGCCTCTGACCGCAGCAAATGATGCCCTTTTTTGCTGTGGTTTTGAACCGCAGCATTTAAAGTTGGACATTTGCTGCTATCACTATTGCTGGGGGCCAAAACCTCAGCAAATAATAGCCAAAAACCGCAGCAAATGAGGTTTTTTCCACTAGTGTCCCTCCCAAGCTCACTAAACCAGGTGGCTTCTCCATTCCTATCACAGTTGGTAGCCTCACCAATGATACGCATTATGTGATATGGGGGCTAGTGTTAGCCTCATGCCCCTCTTTGTCTTCAAAGGGATACGCAATTTGGGTGTGTTATCCCATACCCTTATTATCATGGGTAGACCTTGTTTAGCGAGGACTGTAATTGATGTGAAAAAAGGGACGAGGTTGGGGATGATAAGGTGGAGTTTGAAATTTCCAAGGCTCTTAGTTATCGCAGCTCAATGATAATTATTTCATGATTGAGACCATCGAAGAGGAGATTCCTAAGTCTACATGGGAATTGGACAATGATGAGATAGATAAGCTCTTGAAAGAGGGACTTGGAGATCATTGTGAAGAAGAGCTGGTTTTTAATGATTTATTGGAGAGTTCGTTTAGTGCGGAGGAAGTTGATAAGGAGAGATCTATGCCTCTTGAGGTAGAACTTAAACCCTTGCCTTCTAATTTGCAATATAATTTTTTGGGTGAAAATTCTACCTATCCTATTATCATCAATATTGCGCTCAATGATGGCTAGGGATGGTCATTGGCTCAGGACCCTATTAGATCCATCCCGGACCCGCCTCTTTTTAAAGGGTCTATATCTCAATTTTTTAGACCCATCGGATCGGGTTGAATTTGAATCTCAAAAATAAATTATAGGTCTAGTTCCAGGTTCAGGCCGTCAGATCTAGACCCTAATGCAAACCCAACCTGTAGATCCGGCCTCTAAACCCGCCCTATAGACCCAGACCCGGACCCTAAATTTTATTAAATATTCATGATATTTTTCTCGTCAAAATTCACTGGTAAAAAATTTGTTCTATTCTTAAAGATCTCTTTTAGCACCATTTTGAATGACATGAATGACTTTATTTCATGCTAAGAATGGTAGCTTGAACATGAATAGTATATGTGAAGAAATAGTTTCTGGAATATATCTTCAGCTATAAGTTTTCATACGAAATCTGCAAATGATTATGTTTTATCTGTTCGTCATGTTCTCTTGATTCGTTTAGCTGAGACTTTATTTCATCCTAAGAATGGTAGCTTGAACATGAATAGTTTATGTGAAGAAATATAGTGACATGTTTTATGCCATTTAATATATTATAATTAGTAATACTTTCTCCAATTCACTATTAGTGTCCCATTTG
>NC_080052.1:6398272-6403081 GCF_026212465.1 Amaranthus tricolor | reverse complement strand
GATATTTTCTTCCCGATATATTTAATAATTCACTAGTAATATTATTTCTATATATATATTTTATTTATTATTGGGCTTGGTCATGAGATTTGCAATCCGTTTTGGCAATTAGAATTATTTGGGCCCAAACTTTTCCTTAACCCATCTTTTCTTTTCAAAAAAAAAAAAGAAAATAGGAAGGACTCTTGGTGGAGCTTGTAACTCCCTTAGGGTAATGAAGGATCAAGCCATTAATCCCATATAATTAACCCTTCTTAATTCCTAAATTATTTTCATATTGACATCCTTTCAAAATTCCTCCTAATTCACATTCCTAACTCCATCACACTTCATCATTTGGTGTTTTCCTTTACAATTGTAAGTGTAATTCTTAATCTATGTTGAATCTTAAGTTTTAATTTAAAATTCTATGATTATTATATGTTTTATCTTATAATTCATGTTTACTTTATGAATTTAAAATTTCATGTATGATTTTGGGATGTATTTTTCTATCTAAATTGATGAAGAATGTTTCTTTTTAGGGTTTTAGATATGTTTATATGTGTGTGAAGGATTTGTTTGATGGATGATTGTAAAGTATATATATATAAAAAAAATGGATGCTAATAGAAAAATGTATGTGGTGTTAGAAATTTATTTTATTGATTAATAGGAGGAATTTATAATGTTGTTAGAGAAATATATATAAATATATATGTGATGTGTGTGTGTGTACATTGTGTAAAAAGAATTATTTTTGAGGAATAAAAATTAATTTCATAGATGGTCATGAAAATTATGTAAATAGTCGTTTAGATTTAATAGGAAATAAAGCATTGAAATTTATATTTTTGTGATAAAAAAAAATGAAATGACAAAATCCCGTAGGTTTGGAAAATGGTGAAAAAAGTTTTTTTTGGAACATTTTTGGCTTTGAAATTAGGTTAAAAATACTTATACTATGTTATAAATTATGGAAATTGGTACCCGGGGGTTTTGACGCCTTCCGGACGCAACGGTGAAGTCGGATTTTCAGTTTGACAGTTTTAAGTTGTGTTTCTGGACAGATTATGTATGCTGTCCTGTTTTGTGTGTTTACCATGTTATAGTATGTGATGGATGTTCATGATGTGTGTGCTATTCTAGGTGTGGGTGTAATTGTATATGTGTGTTATGGATGATTTGAGGAAAATGTGTATGTGTGCTTATTTCCCGAATACGATTGAACCTTGTAGGAAGTCGATTCGTGACCGGGAATTGATTAAGACGCTTGTGAATTGGTTATCTTGCTTAAGGTATGTACACGCAGCGTGGTTCGCATTAGTCCGATGTATCATATAATAATGGTATACAAAAGTAAGGCATGGATATATAGTACGGATAATGTTATCTTTCGAATAAATAGTTTTTATACATTGTTTTGATAAGCAGAGGTAGTATGACCTCACTAACCTTAAAGTGGACGTAGTATGACGTCAATTGGTGGAAATGAATTACTCGCGGTATATGGGGGCATTATGAGCCACCGCGGGGGTATGCATACTTAACCATAGGCACCGAAGTAAGGCGAGTGTCTATGGTAGAGACTTGCTTAGGGGTTAGCTCCCCCTAATGTATTGTCTCACTTATGGAGATTGGAGTGTACCGGCAGTATGGCTGGATAGTACAGCAGTATGGCTGACTAACCTTTATATGAAAATAATTATTCTTTATTAGCATGATCGAAGCGTACTTTTCTGCGAATTGACAGCTATTGAATTAAGTCTTTCTCTTGTTGTAATTAATTATTTGTTATGCGACGTTAGCTGACGTGTACTTTTGGTCTTAACGATCCTGCGATGATGTTGTTTCCTATCTGGGCAAAGACTAGCAGTAAGTTAAGTTGCAGGTCTGGGGAGTGAGGATTGTCCCTTGGAGAAATAAACCATTAGGATACAGAAGTCTTGATAAGAACTTCTAATAAAGTTTAAAGAATATTTGGTTTTATGAGACGATTTTGTTCTCAAGTTGTAATAAGTTGATTTAATTTTTCGTTCTTATCCGCTGCTAAGAATTTCTTATATCTAGTAGTTCATAATAACACTAATAAAACTCGATCTGCAAGCTTCCCTTAATTTCAAATCCGTTTTTAACTGCCTTCTAACATCCTGGTTTGACTCGGACGATATACACTTGTTTTTAAAAGGTCATCTTCTCTTTTCGTACGATCCGAGTTATTCCGAGATGTTACACATTTAATTTAAAAAGTGTAAAATACGGGTTGGGTACCCGAACCCTCTTAATTGGTTCGGGTCATGGGCCACAAAGTACTTTTTATCGGGTACCCGTTGACCTGTAATAATGGGGGAGAATAATTTTTGTAGGATCCTACTGACCCAGTTTCATATGCCAAGTTGCCAACCAATTGTCCCCAAATTCCATTGCTGGCAGTCTCTCATATCTTTATTTCTTCATAGTGGATCCACATTTTTTTTATTCTGCTTAACCTTTGATTTTTCATGTTCTCATTGATTCTGAATTGGTGTTTTAAGAAGTAAGTGCACTGTTTTCTTTCTTATTTTTTAGATGTTTATCTTGTTTGTTCTAAATTGTTCTTTCATTCTTATTTTTAAAATATTTTTGTCTACACCCTCATGTAACAAGCAATCATTTAATCCACCTTTTAAAGATCATACATAATCAAGTTTCACCTCATGCAAATCTGAACTTTAATGTTTAAGTTTTTATTTCATGTTTTGTTTTATGTTATTTAGGGTCGGTCTATCTATGTTTTAGTATTTTATTTTAATCAAGAAAAACAAACAAAAATATGTCATGTATTTAAGTGATGTCAAGGAAGAGATCAAGGACGGAAATCAAAAGTCGAAGCACGAAGAGTTATTTAGATCAAGAGGAAATCAAATACGGAAATTAAGTAAAGAGCACGGAAGTTACAAGCAGCAAAATGACGCCACTCTAGCGTGTGGAAGGCCATCTCCTTGAAGTCTTTTAAGTCCAAGTAACTAGGTAGTTGTTTCTATGTAATTAAACAAAAAAAGGGAAAAATAGGTGGTTATTTTCGATTTTCAAATAGGTTTTTTAGGAGTTATTTTCTGAATTAAATTAGGAAGTCAAGGGAAGTTATTAGTCGTTTTTTAAGTAGTTTATTTCTGAATTATTAGGTTGTTATGAGTCTGTTTTTAAGTTAGTTTCTTTTGTTTTTATAAATAGCTTAGCATGTAATGTAATTTTTAGAGTTGATTAATGATAAAGAAAACCCGAAATGCTTGTTTTAAATCCTCGTTGTTTGTATGATTCTTGGATTAGAGTCGTATTTGCAAACGTTCTTATGCTTGGTGTATTTGGCGCGTGCACCTGTGCCTTAAGAGCGTCGTTACTTGCTACGTGGATTCATAGTGAGTTTCGATTTTAGCCATAACTATCCTCCATTTGCATTTGTATTCACCACAATTCATTCCCTTCATCGTTCTTTCTTTCGATCCATGATTAACGCTTGTAAGAACCCCTAAGGATTAGGCGATCTTACAACAGTAGTTTTTTCGATTTTCAATCTCATTGTTTTTTTGTTGTCTGAAAAATTCTACCTAAAAAATGCCAATAAATATAACCAAAAAATGACAATAATGAATTCGGGTACCCAGTATCCCGACCCAATTTACCCAGATACCGGGATAAATTGGGTCGGTACACGGCCGTTAACATAGGTACCCGACTAACTGGGTACTCGGCTTTTCGAGTACCCGATTACGAACACCCCTAGTGCCATCCCTCACAAACTCAATCCATATGTAAAAAAGATATTCTTCCATGATATCAAAAGAAACTTCTGAAATGATCCTCTTTTGTTTCAAGAATGTTTAGATGGTATAATAAGGAGGTGTATTTCGGATGAAGAGGTTGAATAGGTTCTTACTCATTGCCATAACCTACCATGCAGAGATCACGCCGCTTCATCCAAAACTGCGGTGAAGGTTTTTGAATATGTATTCTATTAGCCTACTTCTATATGGGGACGCTCGAGAGTTTGTGAAGGCATGTGATAGATGCCAAAAGGTTGGGAATCTTTCACAAAGAAATGAGATGCCCTGTGACAGTCCGGACATAATCAATATGAATACTTATCTAACAAGGTAAGATGATACCACTGACTGTTACATAAAAGAAAAATAAAAGAACAAACTTAAGTACAAAAATTCAAGAGTTGTTCCAGTTTTTTAGGGTTTCGTTCTAAAGGCAGAGTTATAAATTAATAAAAAAAAAAAAACTAAAGATAGCAGCTGGAATCAAAAATAAAAGTCTAGGTTCAAAAATATTACAACTTGAGAACCATCTAAGCCTTATTATTTAATTCCAACTACTGAAAACCAAACTTTTAAACAAACAAACAAACAATGCCTATAAGGGCATATATAAGGGGATACTAGGTAGACCTTGTCACTCTTGAATTCCCTTCTTGCAATTGTTCTGCTAGTCGTCGAATAACAACATCATCGCAGGTGTTAAAAAAACATAATACACTTCAAAGACAATAGTTAAATGCAAAACAACCAATAAATCATAAACACAATCAACCTAGTATACAAAGGCTCTAGATTTAACCTCCTAATCTATTACAATCCACTTGACTACTACGACTCATCCATTTATCCACCCATCACTAGACTAAATCGTTGCCCGGACTAAGCGGATCACTTCAGTAATGTGTTTGATAGAATACACACGGGAGAGCTAATCCTAAGGCAACTATATATCGACCAAGACATTGTTTGGAAACTCAACAGGATCCTTAAGGTAAGGAGTATGCATATCCACCTATGGTGGCCCTTA
>NC_080052.1:6363272-6393272 GCF_026212465.1 Amaranthus tricolor | reverse complement strand
AAATGGGGGGAGTATAAGATTAGACATAAGTGCGAGATTAAATAGAATATGAATGAAGTAAACACAATCGATTGAACTAAAATCCAAATTTTTTACTATAGTAAAATCATAATTTCTTTGTCTCATAAAATTTGCAATAAATACATTTCTTTCAAGAACCACAAAAAGAGAAAATAAGCAAAAAGATAAACATTATGAAAAAGTAAAAAAAATATATTTTGATAAAATAAAAATGAATAAATTAAATGTGCTGATAAAAAATAAAAAAATATATATATGTTGCTACCCAAACATAACTATAACAAAGTTCATGACACAACAAAGAGAAATATTAAACATTTATTTGTTTATCGAAAATTCCACATAATAGCATCGAACTTTTATGAAACGCCAGAGGTAGCACTTTTGTAAGATTTTTCCACATTGTGGCATCAAGTTTATGTCTTATCTAACTGCCGTAGCATTTTTCGTTAAATTCTTGTCAATTTTCGTTTCATTCACCATTTTGACGTTTCTACCCTTATTAATTATTGGTTGTTGTCTTTATAATTTTCCCTAAACATTTGAGAGCATTGATGAATTAAACGGTGAATTAAACGTCAAAATGCTAAATTAAACATTTGAGAGCATAAAAATGATTTAGGACAAATTATAAAGATGACAACCAACATTTAAAGGATAGAAACGTCAAAATAGTGAATTAAACGGAAATTGATAAGAATTTTACGAAAAATGCTACAACCATTAGATAATGCATAAATTGGATGCTACCATGTGGAAAAATCTTACAAATATGTTAGCACTGGAGTTTCATGAAAGTTCGATACACCATGTGGAATTTTCCTTTATTTATTCGCTTTGTTTTTATGTGTTACTCTCAAATAGAATTTAACAATTTTGGTGCCAAACTTTGAATTTGATTTATCATTGATCTATATGAAAAAATACATTCATGTGAATATTAATAAATTTCATTTTAATATATATACTTTTTAAATATCTATTTTTAAAAAAAAATTTAAAAACTTACAACGTAAATCATTTAACTTTTAAATTTTTATTGATATATGCAAAAAAAAAAAGAAGTAAATAGAAAAAATAAATAAAAATAGAGTATTTATTTATAGAAGATTTCTCTATCCACCGTACTTAATCCGGTGCTAAAATAAAATATAACGAAATTCATACGACAGTAGAGAGAAAAATGATTAAACTCTTATTTATTTATTTATGTCCACCCCACTAAAGTCGGGTGCCAAAACCAAGCAAACCTACAAAAACATTGGAAACCCAACTCACTGACTCACTCACTTCAGGTTAAGTGTAGGCCTTACTAAAGTTAATGGTTGGACCCACGTTGTTAAACCCTGACATTTGACAACTCTATCTTTCCTTTACCCCTTTCAAGTTTCAATTTGGCTCGGCCCCACCAATTCCAGCACATCAACTTGGTGTCGTTTCTTAAAAAATCGTTGCTAAATGAAATTGCTTCTTATCTCCCTCTCAATTTGTACCTCCCGTAAATATTTATTTATTTAGAATTTATTGACATGTTTTAAGGGAAAATAATATTTTTGATCATAAACTCAAAGAAATAGAGAGTAATTACTATTATATTTAGTTGGATTTATTGTGAATACTATCATATGAACGGATAAGCACGAAGTAAATACACTTCATAAGCCAAGAAAATATATATCATTTCAAAACCATATGATAATGGTAAGAGCTCCAACAACTTATAAAGTGTACACACCATTTCTAATTTGTCGATATGAGATAAACCATCTCAACACCTCCTCACATGCGAATCCTCGTCAAATTCACATGTGGGAGTAACCAATTAGGTTAGAAACGCCATTTTTTTCGGACCTATCATTTTAATTTTTGATCGAACCATTAGCTCTAATATCATGTTAAGTTTAGTTGGGCTTATTGTGAATGCCACCATATAAACGAGAAAATACAAAGTGCATACACGCTATAAGCCAAGAAGATATATACCATCCCAAAACCATATGGCATTAGGAAGAAGGGTTTTAATAATTTATAAAGTGTGTGCACCATCTCTAATTTGTCAATGTGGGATAAACCATCCCAATAATTATAACTCTATTTCCTTTGATTATGCATCATTTAAAAATAAGTTGTTTTTAAAAGAAATGTAAGAATTTGATAATAAATGAATAGAGAAACTACATATAAAAAAATAAAGACGGACTAATTAAATTGTGTATATAATATCAAAATAAAACTGAAATATATAAACGAGATTAAAAAAGCATGTGGTTCATTTTGAAATAAGAACTGAGGCAAAGTAAGCGAGATAATAAAAAATAATGCAAATTAAGAGCATAAAAAAAGTTTTGATTTGCAGTTTGTGAATAAGACAAATAAGAAATTATTGAAAAAGATATATAGATCAGATTAATAGAGAAAATAAATTTGTAGATATGATTAAAAATAAGGCAAATGATATATGTATCCCTAAGGGATACATATAAGCATTTATGATAGACATAATTCTGTTGTAGTTATTAAGTGAGAAAGAATCTACCATTAATACAATTTTTTAAGTCCCAATCTTCATTATACAAAAAATAAATTTTTAATTCCCCCAAAAATTATACACTTTCTCCATTTTTTTTAATTCATCTTCCATCATTTTTAAATTACCAATATCGATTAAATTGTTCTTGTTTTGGATATGGGTAGATTGTTAATATCTATCTTCTATCTTCTTTAATTTTGTAAAATTAACTCTATCATATGTGTCTTTTGTTGTATTTGGTGAAAGTATACAATGCATTTAACAAGTAAAGTCTATATATCTTTAATTCTGTGAGATTAGTTAGTTAGTTTTATCTTGACTCCCTTGTATTTAGGTTGTGTATATTTTCATTGTTACTTTTAGTTATTTCTCTATTTTTACTAGTACTATAATTTTCATTAATTGTTACTCTAGATTAATTGTATTTACCATTAAGTATAGTTTTTAATACTTTCTATAAAATCATTATCTATTGCTTAATTTTACATCCTCAGTTTTAATATTTTTTACACCCTTAATATATCAAAGTAGGTATTTCTAAGGTAACATTTATAGCTTTTAATTAAAGTATTTTCATTCTCTATTTGCTGGAAATTGTTCATTTGATGGGCTTTTGATTGTTCCAAGAATATCAAATTGTTTTGTCTCCTACAAACATTGTGCATCCAATGACATGAAGATGGAATGTGTGTGACTTTTATTTTTTAAAGAATATTGAATAACTTGAAGATGGGAAATATTTTTCCAGCTTTGTATAAATCTAGAATTTTTTTTTTGTTAAAGTTAATTTGTAGTTAAACTTAATTGATTAATGAATATTAAACATGAAAAACTAATATTGTTAATAGTATTGCATTTATTGACTTTTGGTTTTTAATTATGTTTGTAATATCATTGAATAAAGATAAATTAAATTCTTTTGGAAAAACACAAATTGCATTAATTAAGGGAATTTGTGGTTTTTTATGCTTAACCCTAAGGGCTATGTATATCAAAAACCTAAAAATAATTATATGGATTATTATTAAAAATAAAATAATATAAAATAAATAAGACAACCATAAATAAATATTGGTGAAATTATAAGGGATTAATGCTTAAGACTTGACAAGTATTGTACTTACTATTGTGAGTTTGTGATACAAATTTGAAGTTGGAGTTTCTTTATTGTAATAGTATTGTTTAGATATAGCTTTTTAATTGTTGACTTGTTGATCAAAAGAATATATTGGAATTTTTGTTGTTTTTTTCTGACTTTTAATTAAGCTAACTAAATAATTTTACTATTTAGAAATATGTTTGTTAAATTTGGTAATGATTATTAGTTGTTTATGCTAAAAATCCAAAAAAAACAAGATAAAAAAGCTAATCAAATTACATTTTTTTATTTCAGCTTAATTGTCAATTTAATTTACAACCAAGTGAAATATCATTTAGCAAATACTTTTTTTTAGCCATTTGATCAACCAACAAGTCTAAAACTAAAAGCAAACCAAAAATTAAAGTAAAAACTTTGACCAAACACCGAGTTTTGCCAGGTAAATAGGTTGGACTTCAGAATTTTACTTTTTAAAATGAATAAAAAGATGTTTTTAATAAGGAATGGAAACTATTTTTATTTTGAGCAAGGATAATCTCCTATAAGGTATAGGTGAGAATTAGAAAAATCATTTTATAGGTGAGGAAAATAAAATTTTTCATTAGAATAGACTACAATAGAAACAATCATCAACCACTGAATTAACTCATATATCTCATTTTTCCATCAAAAAATACACTTTGACATTTGAAAGACATTCTCTCTTTCTTTATCCTTCCTTAAACAAGAGCACACTAATTTTTCATATTTGTATTTCTACTTTTAGCTATAATAAGTAAAACTAGTATCACAACTAGGGATGGCAATGGATATTGGACCCGACCCGAATCTGTGGATCCGTATCCGTTTTCACGGATCTGGGTCCTAAAAAATTGGACCCGTCGGATCCAGATCCGTTTAAATTTCACGGGTCCGGATCCGGATCTGAGAAAAATACCCAGACCCGGACCCGCGGATCTGGAGGACCCGTTTTTTTTTTTAATATATATATATATATATATATATATATATATATATATATATATATATATATATATATATATATATATATATATATATATATATATATATTAAATATTTCTTAAAATATATATTAAAAATACGTAAAACCTTCACTGCCTCAGACCTCAGTACCTAAAACTTCTCACGCACGCAGTTCTCCTTCATTCCTTCTGATCTGTTCTCGACTTCTCGGTTCTCCACTTCTTCTTCTCCCTCACGCTCACGCAATTTCCAGACTTCCAGTACCTCCCCTGCCCCATTCTCAGCCACACCGCCCAAAAAGGCGCCCTCACTGCCTGCCGACAGCCACCGGCCACCGCGTACTCCTCCCCTCTCCTCACAGGCGGATTTGAGGGTAATAAACCCTAATTTTGATTTTTTTTCCTACATTTTTTATTTGTGTTGAATTCTTGAGTAGTTTTTTGCGATTGTTGGTTTCACTTAGCCGTAATTTACATCTTTAGGGTTTGATGTTGTAATTTATTAAGAGTTTTTTTGGTTTTGTATCTTATAAACTTAATCTAATGCGATGATTAGTGAAGCTTTGAGGTTTATTGATTGTTGGAAGTAAGAATCTTGCATGATTTCTGTGCATTTTAGGGGTAAATTATTTAGAGATCATTCAACTGAATACTAATTTAACTTTATTTTATCAATTGCACAACTGAAATAACAGTGGGTCGAAGTTGCTTCATATTCAGAATTTTTGATTTGATTGCGCGGGTGTTTGTTGTTGTGATGAATCTGATGATCTTTTTTCTATTCTCTTGCGAATTGCTAAGGATATTTGCAAATTTCGGATTGGTTTAAATTGAGTGATTGCAAATCAAATGTTAGTCTAACTCAGTTACTGGTCAAATGTTCTGGCTAAGAAAATTGAGTTTGAAATCTGTTGCTGAGGTTATCCTTGTTGGTATTTGATTAAATGTTGAAAATTTATCTTTTGTCTTTTGCTTTTTGATTAGGAAGACGAATGAGTACTACTCAACACATTCAAAAAAAAAAAAAGCAAAAACAAGTCAAACCCGTTTTGGACCCGGATCCGGTACTGGATCCGCAGTATACGCGGATCCGAATATGGGTCTTGCAAAACTGGACCCGCGGATTCGGGTCCGGATCTGGATCCTGTTCCTGAAAACGGATCTGGATCCGGGTCTACCTGGACCCGGTCTAGATCTGACCCGTTGCCATCCCTAATCACAACAAACAGCCTTTAAAGAAACTATTCATTACTATGGCATCACGATGTATATGAAGAATTGAATCCTATTATAGAAAAAAATAAAAAATAAAAAAAGTCTTCAACTAGTTAATTGATTCATGATTCTCTAGCTCTAGTCCTCTATTTTGTCAAAATTTACAAGTATTATATATTAGCAAATCAAAATAAAAAGAAAATACAATTTTGAATGGAATTTTCTTTCAAATATCTAAATGATCATTTTTTTACATGACAAGTACTTCTTACTCAAATATATTTCCTTCTTTCGTTCTAAAATACTTGCAACATTTGACTTTTCACGTAGTTCAATGTACTATTTTAATCCTTTATAATCTTTACATTATGATGAATTAATTAAGATCTCACTCAACTATGATTTAACTTATAGATTAAAATTAATTACAAATTGAAAAATAATAAATAAATAATGCTATGATTGCATTTGCAATATAACAAGTAATTAGCAAGTATTATGGTATCATTTTGGTACCTCATCCGTACTTGGTCCCACAATAGCACTACGTTAATCCCTCCAATGCGGATGCCTCTTTTCACAGTCCATATGTTATGCAAGTTTGAAAAGGTAACACAAAAGATAGAAAATAGGATTCTTAACAATAGAAAAGAATATATTTTTAACAATAAAGTTCTTTATTTGTTATATGCTTTAAAGTAAACAGATCACTTGTGTGATTCAAATATTAGCTACGTGGTTGCTTGATACTTGACAAAGAGTTGCTATTGCAATTATATGGAGACAGAATTCATACAGAACATATCTTAAGCCATAGAGGACGATTGAGTTAGATTTGGCTTATTCAAGACAAAAATGTGTCGAGCGAGCATAAGCATTACAACCAAGATATGATCCGACTAAAATGTCGTAAAACCTAATAACCCAAATTAAACGCATTGAGTCATTATTTTATTGAAAAAGGTTGAAGAAAATTTTGTTTTTCAGATGCAAAAGTTATCTTCCCCATGTATTCCATATGCATTATCCTTACTCCAACTCTACAACAAAGGTGCAAAAAGTAGGGGGCTATAAGGTTTTAACTTCAGCTTTCATTAAACAGTAGAATTCCTGGTCCAGCCTACTTTCACATAGTTCATAAAAATGGGGACCAAACTGAGTTAAAAAGGTTAAAAAAAAAAATTTTAAGACGATATTGATGTATCAATAACTAACCAAAAGAAGATGGACAGATCCGCGCTATCCCAGCAGCTGTCAAGGAACTAGTACATCATCACTAGTAGCACACAGCATCAGAGGCTATTCCAAAATTTAGCCTGCTTTTTTCTGAGCCGAATTTGAACTTTGGGATATCAGCATCATTAGGAGCGTATGGAGCGTTTTCTCCTGCAATAGCAAAGCATAACCTAGGCTTTTCTGAACCAAATTTGAACTTGGGCACTGAAGCATCATTCCGAGTGACGGGTGTTGAAGATGGAAAGGCAACAACTGGAGGTGCAATTGTTATCTTATTGCTAAAATTAAAGGTGGGAAAATTGGGAGAAACTTTTGGCTGTTGTGGAGGACTAGTTGAGAAAGATGGTACGATAGATGGTGTAGGTGGCTCAGCGGTTGTGGTAGAAGATGCGGTAACAGGAAAAGTGAAGCCAGGACTTGCTATTGAAGAAAATGTGGTTCTCATACCAGGCTTCTCAACAGCAATTGATGGTAATATTGGCTTTCTATGAGAATGTTGTGATTCAGATCGAGCTACATTCTCTGTGATGGCCGCAGCTACTTTATTTGTGTCACCAAAGAGCAAAGACGTCTTCGGCAGGTTATTATTCATACCCTGCAAAATCAGGGATAAAAATTTTAAGAAATGGGGAATGAAAAACCAAGAATAACCAAAACATGATAATTTTGAGCTAGTGGTGAAAGTTCAACACAAAACCACCATCAGTTCCTGAAAGAAATAATTGATGAACACTTGCTGCGGGTCATAGAGATTTTGATTTCTGATATAGCAGAGTAAAAATCATGCACATACCAACTCTGGCAAAGTGCAGCCAACTCTCCCTCTTTCTTCTCTATTACATTTGACGGCCAGAGAATTTCAGAGAAAACAGTTTAATTTCACTGGTAATAGGACATGCAAATGGTCACCGGCCAACTATGTATGGTCAAAACTAGGCAAGGATGAATCAAAGTGTTGTTCTCATCTTAAACTTAATAGAAGTCATCTAAAATTTTAGTACCAAAACAACTTTACTATCAACTAATTTGGAACTTATCTTATTATTACAAAAGATAATTTGCAAAGGTGAAAATAACATAATTAGATAATTGAAACAATTTGAGCAAAGCGCAGACGATAAGAAAGTCCAACCAGTAGCAAAGCGAGATTCAATTGGAAATCAATCAAATTATCATTCATTATATGCTAATCAGGTCTCAATGTTGATAGCACTTGCGCAAGGACAAATATAGGAGAAACTTTTTTAATTTAAAATGGGGAATAAGTGATGGAGCAAAAAAAGACTCAAGGATGTCCTTCTGGAAATTAGTAAATACCTGCTCTGAGCTACTTTGACAATTGAGTTTTCCAAGAATCTGTAATGGCCCATTGTTAACATCAGATATGGAAGTTGTTTTTTCGAACATTGCAGAACCAAAAACATCTTTTCCAGCACCAATGAGGGTATTATTTCTTTCTGAGGGCAGTACATTGCTCTCTCCATTCACAAAGTTTACATTGTCCACACTATTACTTTTACCCATACCAATCCTTATCAGACTTGGAGGGTTGTTGTTTTGAACAGGTGTAGGTGAAGCAGCAGTAGAGTTCTTCCATGAAACAGCCAACTTTAAATCTTTTGATTGATCTTTAAGATTGATTGGTCTATCAAGTTGTTCCAGAATCCTCCTAGCAATCCTATTACTGTGTGGATGAACACTACGTATCCCAGCTTCAGGGCTCGCTGTCTTGCTTTTTACTGATTCAATATTAGTATTGCTGGAACTGCCCAGTTCAAAAGTTTTCTTAGGCATGAAATCCACACTGGATTCTCTTGCCAAAGGACTTCTCCGTGCAGCGCTAAATAAAGTAGATTCCTTGGCAGGTGTAGCTAAAGTAAACTTATTCCGTGTCCTACGAATGGGTCCTCCAGTTCCGTAACTACCTTCAGCTAAATTGTTGAACGATTGCACCTTAAAACATTAATCAGATAAAAATTAAGAAAAGATATAAAGTGGCTGCGAGTTATAAACCATATATCAAATGAGCAAGGAAATAAGTATTGTAGAGCCAAAACTTTCTACTCAATGTGATTACTGCTTGAGTCTCAAATGTGCAAGCTGTACAAAGTACCAGTCCATGCAGAACATAGAGGCTAATACATCACAAACAGTGCTATTGCTACTATTTTAGACATTTTATATTGTACACCTTATAAAAGTTGAATCAAACTATTTAAAAGAACAGTAAATAAGTGAATATCTTTCCTAAAATATCATGTTAATGTAAATAAAGAGCCCTTCTAGAAATCTTGAACAAAAATAAAATGCCCCCTATATTTGTCGTATACAGAGACAATTTTCACTATGACAAGTATCCTTACTATTTATTACAGGACTGTTATGAGCCAAAATAGTTTGAAAGTGTACATACCTTTTCATAAACTGGCGTTGTAGTAGGTTGAAAAGGTACTGGTGATATGCTTGGAAATCTGTCACTTTCACCTCGCAATGGAGTCAACTGAAGCCAGTAAGAAATTTTTTTTAGCATCTTTTTAAACCAGAACAGAACATGTCAAAGGTATATGTATAAGACAAACCTTGGATTTGGATTTTGAATAAATGGTCCTTGAATAAGGTGTTCGAGAAAACGAACGCAGACTAGATCTATTACGCTGACTTTGCGGCATTGAATAATCCGACTGATTCTGTGTGATGGCACCAGGCCAGCATATCGGAGATTTTCGCAAAGGAGATAGAGAGACTGGGTTGGATGACAATTCACTATTAAATCCAAGTTTCTCAGTTTTCCGCGCTAAAATCGTAGATGTAAAGCACTTTTCAGAAGTTCTGGAACCCATGTAAGCTCTAGCTATATCGATGGGAGAAGCACCAATTGCATGTTGCATCTGCAGAAGATAAAGCAATATCAAATTACCCAGGAACTCAGAAAACACAGTTTGCAGTGACTGTGAAGTGACATCACTCCAAACCTTTTGCAGTCAATTAGAAGCCAACTTGATGACTTTTTGACAAAATCAGTTTCCCATTATAGCTGTACGCTAAAATGCTAACATACTCTACCAAGTTACAAAGATAGGATGAGAGACAAAAAAAAAGGATGTGAAACAATTTCCACAAATGAAAACAAGGTTTTGTCAGGAAGGAGCTGAAATGCAAGATCATACACTTTGACCCACCAGCATTCAGGAAATGTCTGTTTTGCATACAGCTAATGCAGAGAGCCAATGAAATAACTCGTGTAATGTTTTAGAAAAGAGCATTATTGACTTTCTTTCTTAATTAGAAAGTTCCATGCTTCTAGATATACTTCATAATGATCCGACTCAAAGCATATAGTATTTCCCCATTGGGCTAGAAGTTAGATTATACTTCAACTTCCTAATAAGAATGATGTTCTTAGAGATCAATTCCTACTAGTTGTAAGCTCTCTTTTTGTCGTACCAAAGATATTGTATTCATTAGCTACTATAAATACAATATGGTTCCAAACATGCTTCCATCACAGGAATATAGATTACAAAACAATCTTCTCTAAACCATAAAAACATGAGATTTCCCTAATGGCCATGATAAAAAAACAATGCACACCAAGAGTACAAACAATAAAAGTTACTTTTGTCAGAAGACATAAAAAGGGCTTTCTCAAATATTGAAACTTATGAGATAAAATTGTTTCTGTTTTGGTCATGTGCAAAAAAGACATAGTGCATCAGTTACAAAGGTTAAAGGTTGGAAATTTGAGGAGCTTAATAGAGAAAGAGGTACTCTGCATATGATGAGGATAAGATTGAATAAAATAAAATGAAGATATGAGATCTGCAATAGCATATTACAATAGATAGGAATGACTGGAAAAGAATATATGTAGACGATCATTCGTATTTGGTCTTCTTTACTGTAATAGATTAGTATTAAAGATAATGGCCAAGAAAGCCATACTCTTTGTTAGAGACAATCTCTAATGTCAATTTGTTTTGGTTCATGTGATTTACCCTTATATAGTTGGGAAAAGGCTTTAACATCGTTGTTATCTTTTGATGATATAAACACACAAATAATGTCCTTTGTTTTTTAGTAAAAGCTGCACATGAATATTAAACATTATTAATCAATCAATTTAGTTTTACAAATTTTCTCCGATGTGTAATGAAAAACAAAGTCAAGTGAACTCTTGTTTGATTCGTCTTTATAAATATTGTTATTATGGTAAAAAGCTAATGAACTAATGAACGCCCCTAGAGCATTTGTTAGTAAAAATAATAATACATGTTAAAAAATAAATTAGGAAACAAAATAAAAGCTAAAAAATTTATAATATATTTTGACGCATGATTTGGTGATAAATTTCAATTCTAATGCTATGTTTCGTAATATGATTAATGATTATGTAATTCAAAATTTAAACTATTTTGTAATTTAGTATTTAAAATTGATTAATAGCTTCCTCAACGAACCACCGTGCCTCAGGAGCGTTCGCTAGCAAGATCCTTTAGTATATCAATGTTTTATGATATACTATGCACATTTATAGATACTTGATGTCAATTTCACACATTACATAGCATAAAAACGGAAAGTGTAGATATTAAAAAGAAAATGCAGATAATAATACATTTCTTAAATTGTATATTGAAACAGCAAAATTATGTTGCTTTTGATTTGGAAAAGAAATCAGCTAGTGAAAGCAATTAAAAATCATCAAATACCCTAATGGGTCACATTTAAGGTTTATAAGATGTCAAACAAAAAACAATCAAAACTTCAAACATAGAACATTCTTTGATGCTGCTTTACAGCATCCAGTACATCACACAGAAAATTGCATGTTAATCAATACACTCAAGATTCTTTTACCAATACCAACCAGAATACCAACACCTTAGTCCCAAAAGATGCGATCGGCTATATAAAAAATAAAAAAAATAAACAAAATGAAGTCATGAGATCATCTTAATCAAAATGTGATAGTTTTCAGCTAATAGTTACTCACAAGTCATAACGTCATATTCTTTAGAAAACATTGCTGTTTATCAAGTAAATAATTTTCAATATCAGTCCAAGATTATTTAATAAAGATATTATTGTACAAAGAATTTTTTTTTGGCACAAATCAGGAAGCAATGTGTGTACTCACAGCTGGTCGAGAAAGAGGTGATGAGGTTACCAATTGAAATCTATTCAATTCTTCCTCCTCATCTAATGATGTTTTATGGCTTCTTTTAGAAATTCCTGCTCTATCAACGTTATCTGGGCTAGTCATACTGGGGGTTTTTCTATCTTGCTCCTCTGTAACAGCTCTGGAATGTAGTATCTTCATCAAATGATCAATTTCCTCCCTACATATTAAAACAAGACAATGAGTAAATAGATTTAAAATTTTTAACGTAAACTTAAACATGGAATAGCCTCATAATAACTTGATATAATCATGTGAGTATGACAACTGTGTTTTTTCCTATTAAGGAACTTGCTCGTTATATTACTACAATTTTCATAATAAATTAGTATGAGAGATGGCCTCATTGAAGAATTACCAATATGCTAATATCAATGATTACAAAGGGCATTTCAGCCAATCAGCTGCTATGCTTACCAAAAAGATGGAAGAACTAGGTATTAATGAAAAAAATAGGCCCAAAAGAACATCACATGCCACAACCCATAGCACAAAAAGAGAGCTACAAAGTCTATATAATTAATTTATTCAGTCATGAACCTTGTGAAGTGAACAAAGAGAACACTAACAATTAACAACTAACTGACAAGAGCATTACATACTTCCAAACCATAGAAAACTACAGCAACAAATTACCATCTTAAAAGCTCACCTAGAGAAAGTCTTCCCCTTGATAAGCTGCTCAATGTCAGGTGCTCCAACCTCAGAACTGCCCGCTTTTTTATCCAGTCCGTCATCATCAGAAATATCAAGTATTGATTTTCCTTTATCTTGACTTGGACCAACCCTTCCAGATGATTCAGGAACATCAAGCTGAAATGGTATTGTTGCAATTTCCATACAGTGTGAGATAGATGTTTTTTTTTTTTTTTAAAGAGCAGTTATACATAAGTAGAATAATTAGAAAGTCACAACCATGTGCAAAAGTAGCAAAGCAAAAATAGGGAAATAAACAACATAAACCAACACTTACCAACAGCTTATCTAAAGAAACTATTTCAAATGGCCAAAGACATGACTTAATAATTTTGGCTTGATATGAATGTGTTGATCTACGGTTGGGCCAGCTTAAACCATCAAAGGTTACAGCAATATGGGCACAACAAACAAAAAAATCCATACTCTTACTGAAGCCAGTATTCAATAAAACCAATAGCAAGATTAGCAAAGGAAATGCATCCTCAACACATACATGCATAGATTGATAAAAGTGCATCAAAGTATAGCAGTCCTTTCCAAAAATAAGAGCTCTATTTGAAAGCATCAAAAGAATATTGCAAGCAGCCAATGTCATAGTACATAAAAGTGGCAAAGCTACTTGTCCGTTTCTAAAAACTTCCTCTCATTCATTAGCCTAACCTTGTAAGTTGTAACTTAGTATAACATCAAATATATAGCCTTCTACCACTTCATGATTTCCCTTGCCCACTATTAAAAGGGTGTCCATCACTTAATGTTTGGTATCACAATCTGAAAATTCATCATTTATGTTTTAACTTATAATAATAGGGTTATCATGTACATACAAAAAACATTAGATAATAAACTTTTCACTTAATTTAACGAATGCTAAAATACGTTCATCAAATACAAAAATTTAATCAAACGTCAATGGATCAAGGATTGTTCATTCTCAATGGAGCCAAATAATTCTTTGACTTTCATAATATTGTACCTGTAAAATGATTCTTTAAATCATATGCACTTATTTATAGGGGAAATTGTTAAAAATAAATCGACCATTGTTTGATCTGCTGAAAATAAACCCAACTATTGTTTATTTTTATATAAACCCATCTATTCGATATAATTGTTGAAAAAATAAACCCAACAATTATTTAGTTTTAATTCTTGACTTATAAAGAACTTTTGAAGATGGTTACAAAACATAGTTGGATTTATATTTAACAAATACACCTAATATATGGGTTTATTTAAAAATCTATAATAGGCGGGTTTATTTTCAGCGGATCAAGCAAAAATTGGTTTATTATTGACTATTTACCCCCTATTTATATGAAATTGCAAATGATGCTAGCTATAAATAGTCAATGGAAATCAACCTCTTTGTTATTACAAGGGTAACTAGGTAAAGTTGAGTAGAATCTAACCCTCTCTCAAACTCTGCTAGGGTGGGACCTACTTAGTGGCATTAGGATAATGGAATGTAGTATCATGGATCAATTCATGAAGATATGTTTTCCTTCATAAAGTTTGATTTTATAGAAGTACAATTTAGGAATGGAAATTGCAATCAAGGATAGAAGTGTTTTCCTTCATAAAGTTTCAAAATTCAGTAATATTGATGATTTAACACTGCCTATGGATCAAAACCTTCATAAACTACGCCACAAAAAGTTCCAATTTAAAAAAAAGGAAAAAAACTGACTTCGATAAGAACGAAATTAGAAACTGAAATGTAACATGCCTAACTCACGGGGAAAAATAAGAGCAAACAAAAATTTTGAAGGAAAGAAAAAAAAGGGAGGGGGGGAAGAGTTAAGATGATGAATAGGGAAGAATGCAGTAAAGTGATCGAAGGAGAATGAAGAGAGCGTGGATAAAGAAACAAGGAAGATATAGTAGTAAGACAGAAAGAGTTACAGCACTACAGCGACCACCACAAGCAAAACACCAATCCCCTAATAAATCATTTTTTTTTAATTTCCTAGGTTTTTTTTTGGATTTTTTCCAGTTAAACTTGCAACAATTTCATGTAGATAAAGCTTTGATGGGTTTTGAATTTGAAAACCTAGGCAAGATTGTACTTGGAGATATTTCACTTTTTACATACAAAAGTAATTACATATTGAAGTCATAAAACAAGTATATAAACACACATATATATAGTAATCTACTATTGAGTCCAAGCATTGATCTTGAGGAGCACAAAAGAGAAAAAACTTAGATGGTCAATGTTTAAATATTTAATTGAGCTTTATAATGTAAGGCAGTGGATTTGATGAAACAAATTTCAATATTTCTTTTAACAGGAGTTATTGGTGGGTCAAGGGAGATAAGGATTTTAATCCATAGCTAAAGACCTACACAAATCAAAGAGGAACATAGAAGCTATCAGAAACTGCATTCCTCTCCCCCAAAAGGGAGAGTACCCTTACCGATAGATCCACTACAAATTAACCACCCGTTTTACATGAGAGGTAAGTAAACAAAACATATAGCAAGTAACTATGTTAATATAAAATAGAGTACGAGATGGGAGCACAAAATGCAACCAATAAAGTATCACCAAAACCACATGAAATATTAATTTTAAACAAAAATGATATAAATAGTACCAAATCACTCCCATAATCTTAAAATATATTGTTGCTTGCAAGCCTCAAACATAAAAGAGAAAGTTGTGGAACACAAATAGTTTGTGGATTTGGATCCTTAGGTTGAGACGAAGCTCTGGTGATGCAAAGTGGTGGATAATTCCTAGTTCCTAATTTCTATGAGAACATTTAATAACATCTTCAAAAGATGATGTTTACAGACTTATAGGTCAAATCCCACTATCCAAGGCCAATCTTCAAATAACTTGCAACTCCTTGCACCCTTTTCAATTCCTTTTTACAAAATTTTTGAGAATATTTGAGTTTGCAAACAGCCATTAGGAAACCTTTTGAGTTCACAATTTTTTGCAAATACCCCTTAACTAAAAAACAGAGGCCACAAGGAAAAATATATTTTTATCTCTCTCTTGCCCTACCCAATTGTTCCTTTAAAAACTAACTTACCCCTATGGGACTAATTCAAAGCAACAAAAGAAGCAAGTTCAGCATTGCATAAGGTAAGGTACAATGGCTATTGACCATTTAAATTTATAGGTTTGTCGTTGGTAGATATCAATTACACTCCCACTGACAGGCTTGGAACAGATCAGTGAAGACTCTACTGGCCAGTCTACAAATTGTTACTATGATTCCCTAGACTCCACTCTAAGCGTCCTTTTAGAGTATGCACGCACACTAAAAAAATTGTGATGTATCTAGTATTGTCATAATAATAGACCTTTATTCAACCATATGAGCCACATATCTACAAGTGCACATAATATATTAAAGAGAAGTCTTACATCTGTTGGATAATCCTCTTCAGCATTTCCAGCTTCTTGCTCTACTTCTGTATGCACCTCATCATCAACTTCAAAAGAAAAAAAAAATCCTCAGAGAGCATATAGGATGTAAAGCGGCATTTCAAAACAAAACTCAAGCAAGTCAATAAGATAACATATACACAAATAATAGAAAAAATAAAAAAATAAAAAAGAAATGAAGGATAGCATAATGTAAAAATATCCAGTGGATTCATAAAGATAAAACCTAAAATAGTACAAGAAATGTCAAATGTCCACCTGTCCAAATTTATGCTAAATCTTAAATTTTCATGAATAATATCAAGTTTAAAATTCTGTCTACTCAAGTAGAGTCCCTTGAATTAATCTTCAGAAGAGACTATTCAGTATCCACAAATTCTCTAGATCCCAATGGTGTCAAACATCAAAATCAATACCTAGTTGATAGTATGTTTACCTTTCACGGCCTCTCGACAATGGATAAAATTAAAGTTCGCCCGTTTTACTAGGCTAAATTCCATTCCCTTTCATTCCATGAAGAAGGTTTCATGTAGCATCTCATTAAAGTTTAAGCCACATATCGATGTCCATTACTGACCTTTATTCATTATCTAGTCCATAACGTGGAAACTGTCAGTGAACTTTACCCCCATACTTTTATTCTTTGCAACAAATTAACATAATATAAAAAACTGCACTTTCCACAATAATCTAAGAAACATGCTCATAGACTCTACTATAATGATAATGTTGAAATCTACGATACTTAATACTCCTAATACATCAAGCAATGACCACTAAACATAATGTAATACATTAACACTCTTCAGATTTTTTAGATGAAAATCAAAAACCTTGAGCTTTTGCCCATATAGATGAGCAGAAATACACCTGAGGCTGATCCAGGTCCAAGCAAGTGGATAGGCTTAGGAATTGGAAGTTATAAACATAGCCAGGTAGCTTTGTCATCTTGCGCAAGAATGGTCGCAGGATGCAAAATTTAATTTGTCTGTAGAAGTAATAAGAGGAATTAATAAAGTGTCCTTCCAATGAACTCTTAATTATAAAAAGTGCACCTTAGGTACGCCTCAATTGGAGGATCTAGAAAAACCACTTTCTTATATGAGATAAGGATTAAGGTGTGCACTTTTGTTAGTCGTTTGCTCTTTTAGCGGCTTGTGCTTTTTGTACTTTTGAGGAAAAATGATTTAGGTTTGTCACTTAACAATTAGACAAAAAAGTTGCCTTATTTTAGATCCTTTGTCTTTTGTCTTCTAGTTTTTTCTATAATCAAATCAAATTTTCTTTTCTTGTGTAGTTATTTTTGTTGCTTTTTCGTATAATTTTCTTTATTATTTTCCTTTTAACTTCCCTCTTCTTTAATTTATCAATCTTCTTTCTTCTACATTTCTCATTTTTATTTCTAATGGATTTTTCAAGTTTCTCTGTTCTCCTTATTTAAAATTATTAGACATAGAACAATTCGACAAATTGCATAAAAATGTAGATTCATGTTTTATTTTACCCTATCATAGACAATGAGCCAAATGATAAAAATGTTCAAGAGCTATTATTTAATTATAATATCATCATCTCATATTTTGAGCATCAAATATGTTCTAGAATTGTTCTACAAGTTTTTAAGTCAAACGGAGTTCCTCACCAATGAAAAGCTCGAGCTTTTACTTTGCGTCTTTTAAAACTTAGAGTTAACTAACTCTTGCTATCTTTTTTTTTTTTGGGAATTTTCTTATCTTCCTTCAGGCACAAGTTTCTTTACTATATCCTCCATAACTACAAAACATGATCACATAATTTGATAATCTCCTTGCAAATCATAAATTGAAAGAAACGAATTATGGTCGATTTTGGGTTATTTTTTGGGAATTTTGAGCGAATCTTAAATCCAATAAGAAAATTTGTGGTTGAATTATGTTAGACTAGTACGAATATACGAGTTATATACAAGTATCCCGCTCATTGATTCTTTGTTCTTTTACCTTCAAATGCACTTCCCATAAATCCTAAAAATAAACTTTGGTGAACACTTCATCAAAACACTAATTGCAATGATCCATTATCTATAGTGCAAAGTGCAAACTATGGCTATTTCAAATAAGAAATGCTTATTAACCATTGTTACGTTTACCTTAACAAAGCATTTGTTGAACCTTATATTCCTTCTTCATTCATTAATTTTACTACAATCCATAAATAAGAGTAGACTCCTTTAATTTTCTAGTAGTTGAACTTAGTCGAGCTCTCAACCAATCATAGGTAATTAAAACAAAGCACATTATAGCATATCGAAAATTCTTTGTGTATAGAACTCTTTCAACAAACATCACTCCTGATCATATTAATATTCAAAGCTCATTCATTTCTACAGTAAAAACTCAAAGAGCAATTTGAACGACATGGATGCATATAACATCAATACTTACAGGAGTAAGTTCCACCGCCTACCAACTTCCAACAACGATCACTAATCTCAGGCTCATTATCCTTGCAAAGGTAAACTTTTTTTCGCAATTTTTTACTGTAAATTTTTATTGCTATACTTCATTAATATTCTAAAAATATCTATCTTCCTAAGTAATTTGTAGTAATGCATAGTTAAAAATATAAATGGCCAAACTTGTCCTAAGAGTCAAATTCTGCTAATTAACAAGCCAAAACTCACCAACTTGCATAAAACCTATCACCAGCATCATGTGAGCACACATTACAAAATGAAAGTAACAGGACTAGTTTTGGGCATGTGGAAATTGTCAGATTGTACCTTTAAATGAATTTTGTTTTAGTTGAATTACTTATATTTAAGTCCCAAAATTTTCAAGAAAAACTGTAAAGTGAAGAGAACTCAAAATGAATTATTGTGAAATTTCTGCTCAGCCACTTAAAACAACATAATTCTCCATAAACAGATTAAACCTAAAATTATCACAAAGTAACCAATTTCATCTCTCCGTAAAAAATATAAAATACAAACAATAAACCAATTAATCAAACAAAATCCCTAAAAATCAATAAACATTATACATAACCTAAAAAATCAAACAAGAGCATAAAAGAGAAATAGTATACCTTGATCAACGGAAGAAGAAGAGAAGAGAGAAGGAAGACCGGACAAGATACGTTTAGCGGGGTCCACTAAACGTGAAATCCAACGGGTACGAGGCGGACGATCATAGGGTTTCGATGGAGGTTTTCTCTCTCTTCGAATCTTTCCGACCCCACCGCCACCACCTCTATCTGGTTCTTCTCTGTGAATCTCTGCTATTCTAGAAGGGTCGAAAACACCTGCCATTCTTGAAGGCTGGAGCTGGAGATCGGAAGTTTTTTTTTTCGGCAATATTTTTTGCCGTTAGGTTGTTGCGGCCTTGCGGGTAGTGTATTCCAATTTTTGAGTAGTTAGTTCTAATAATAATAATCAGGAGTAAATCAAAGTTTGTATTAAAGCATTTAAATACTAAACGTCAAAATTTGATAGGACAACGTAATTAATAAAGTTGTTTATGGGCGGGCTTGAGTAGCGAATTGGGTAATGTCATAAAAATTTATTCGGGGGCTCAAATATTTAAAAGTTTGTCCGTATTTGCGGGTATATAATTTGTTGTTATCTGCTTGTTTTCTAAGAAGCGGTACATGTATTTCTTATATTAAAATTAAAAATAAAATACAAATTATAAAGTTAGGTCTTAATAATAATTAAAATAATATAATACATTATCCAAAATACTCCAAATACATAAAAAAAAAAAAAAAAAAAAAAAAAAAGCTCAAAATACTTAAATTACATAAATCTAAAATTAGGAGATTGGGAAATGGGTAACGAGATTTGAGAGTTGTAGAGAGTATATAGAGCTGTTCAAAACAAACTCGACCCGAAATCCGACCCGAAAATCCGACCCGAAATCGAAAATTATCCGACCCGAAAAAATGTTAATTTTTTAGGTTTACTGAACCGGAATTATCCGAACCGATACTGCACTCGAATCGTTTGATAACCGAAAAGGGCAAAATCGAACTCGAACTGCATCCGAATTTTATAACCGACATATAAATGTTAACCGATGTTACCCGAACTGAACTGTGATCGACCCGAGTCAAATCCGACCCAAATTATGCACGTAACCGAATGCAACCTGACTAAAACCGATTAAGATCGAACTGTTTATAACCCGAACTGATACAAACCCGAATCGATTATTAATCGAACTGTTTTTAATCCGAACTAATACCAACCCGAACCGATTGTTAATCGAACTGTTATAAATCTGAATCAATTTTTCACCTAATTTCAGCAAATTAGGTCCAATTTCAGTTTTCTAATTATGATTTTTTGAATATTTGAAAACTAATTTTTAATATTGAAAGATTGTAAACAAGATTATATATAAATAAATAAGATTCCCCATGATATTTAAATCAATTATAAACCAATAAGATTCCACCAATTCTTCAAGCTTTAAGCCCCAAAAATTTACATTCATCACTTATACATCCACCAAATTTAAATATACAAATATTAAGTTTTTAACCCCAAAAATTTACATCCATCACTTATACATCCACCAAATTAACATATACAAATATCAAGTTTTTTACCTCAAAAATTTACGTCCATCACTTATACATCCACCTAATGTAAATATACAAATATCAAGTTTTTAACCTCAAAAATTAACATTCAATCAGCAACTATATATAGTTATATATCCACCATAAAAGTATCATCCATCAAATGTACGTGAGTATGTCCACCATTAAATACTTTCTCCAAAACAAAATATAAAAGTCGACAACGAGCACCAAAATCTCTCACGTACTGCTACTTTGCTTGTGGTACCATATTTCAATCTCGAACAAAAACAAACAAAAAAGTATTAAAAGAAAGTAATTCATTCTTAAAAGAAAGATACAAAAAACAAACGCCTAAAATTTTGCTACCAGAATATGTATCACATGTCGGGTGAGATCATTGTAATGCCTCTCAAGGTCAACAAACGCCGCGTGTTCAGCAAGCTACCAAATAATGAGCTATTAAAAATTAGTGACAAAGAAAAAATTTAGTCAACAATATTCAAAAGCAATTTACATAAAGAACGAACAAAAAATTACATGAACAAAAAATTGCAGCTATTAACTAGTATTAGTAGATGTGGGCTGAATGAGCAACCTCGAAAGAGCAAGAGTCAACAACAGCTCAGCAGGTCTGTGCAGCAACAACAAACAATGTTTGTTCATTACAGTATTGTAGGACTCAACTTATTACACAGAAAAGGTACGTGACCAAAATATTTCAACCAAGCTATAATAATATGGAAAAAGTAAGTTCATGTACATGGAAGAAGCTTGCAATGTTATTCATAACTAGCAACACAAATTTCAACTTGTCTTACAATTTACTAATAAGATCGTCTTATAATCTACTACAGTTTGATGAAGTATTATATAAGCGATACTTCCAGTGATCTAAATAACTACCAGTGATCTAAAAACAGGTAAAAACAGGGATTAAAAACTACCATAATCACATTAACCAACAATTATGGAAGAAGTACCAAAAAAGCAATTATGGCAGAAATATTTGAAACTTGATGAAAATTGTTTGAATACAAAATTGAAGAAATTAAATAAGGGAAAAACCCAATTAAATTCTACAATTTGATTGAATTTTAGGAAGAAGTTGAGAGAAATAACATCAAGAACAACAAATTTATGAAATTATAATTACCCAAAAGAATTCTTTTTAGGAGAAAGAACAAAATGTGTACTGAATGGAAAACATGTATATTATAGAAAAAAACAGAGATAATCTGTAAAAGGGGGAGTGAAGAAGCAGAGAGACACTTGTAGAAACAAACAAATATGAAGAAAAACTACTTTTGTTTCAGATCAAGAATGACCATTCATTATCATTATAATGTACCCTATATTCCGATCATAAAAGTTATGATTAGGGTCAGAAGATGGTTGAATGACGACAAACTACATTATTATCAATGTTGAAGCAGTGAAAATCTCGACTCGAGAATGACCGATAAATTAAAACAAATTATGTAATTTATGCAATTTTGTTATTGAAAGAAGAATCAGAATCTAGAAAAATAATTTATGCAATTTACTAAAAACTGACCCCAATGAATATAACTTTCAAAGACAACAGCATCAGCCCTTACCTTCCTTCACCAAAATTAATCAAGTTCAACTCTTCTTCAATTACACGATGGAGAAAATAAAAGGAAGAACACAAGTTCAATACAGAAGAGAATTGCTTACAGAAAGTAAATCTTCATAAATACAGAATTCAATTACACGATGGGGCTCCTTCCAAAGCAGATAAGGTTGCATACAGAAGAGAATTGAACTAAATCTTCATAAATACAGACTTTAAGCATGCCAAGAAAGTAAAAACTGACCCCAATGAATATAACTTTCAAAGACAACAGCATCAGCCCTTACCTTCCTTTACCAAATTTAATCAAGTTCATAGCCTCCTCATCAATGCCTATGTATAGACTCCCTTTCACAAGCAAACATGGAAGATCAATCCTATCCGAAAGTACCTGGCACAAATTTTATGAAAAGGCTATCGTCAAAACTTAAAGCAATTTACTCAAAGCAAAACTCAATCAGTGTGTGCGGCTATGAAGGTGAAGGTGAAGAAACTAGGGTTTCTTCGACTGCCTTAAGATTGTTGGGTATTTGGGCCGTGAGAGTGTGAAGTGTAAACTGAAAAAAAACTAGAACTTCATACCTACAGGCTACGGTACTACAAGCTGCCGGAGATGAACGTGTTCTACCGGCCGAATTGGAGGAGAACAAATGGGATTGAAAGAGGGCTGCCGGTTTCAGTGAGTGGATGAAGAAGGGAGGTTGGGTTAGGGTTTATTAGAGCGGGATTTGGGAAGTGAAGTATCCTATTTCGCTGTTATAGGATGAGGAAAAGAACCAAAATCCTTTTTTATCAAATGGCGATGACGTGGCACGTTCTTGACCGCTGATCTGATATTAGCATTATAAATCCAACAGCTAAAACACCTTATCCGTGTGCTATCTTAATAACCAATAACATTTTGTGCAAGTACAACTCATAGATTGCTAAGATGGTAAGATCTCACACGTCTGTATACAAAGATCAACGACTTAGAATACGTAATGTATCAATTGAGTAATATATTCATTAAATTGGACAATTAGTTATCTAAAATAATTTATTTGAGTAATATAAATATTTTATATCAAATATTAAATATTTTTATTATTGAATTTGGTCAAATTGCATAATTTAGGCTATTTAATTCAAAGTAACAAAAAAGGTGGAGTACTAGTTTCATTTACTATAATAGATCGAATTACGATAAGTGAACTTTGAATTACGATCGATTATTAATAATAGCCTATAAATTACTTTAGAGTATTCAAGATCAGTAATAACTAATAAGTAATAACATTGAGTTAACTGTCAATGATAGTCTATAACTATAACTCTATAACTCTATAAGATAGTTTGTATTAGTTTTATTCACTCCAATAGGTCTACTTTCGAACATTATTAAGCTTTAAATTAAATACGATCAATTATTAGTGTAATAGATTTATTATTTTAAAGTATTCAAGGTCACTAATAAGTATAAATACATAATATCATATAAAATGGTTATGATTACTTGATTAATCTAATTCACTTTATTATATATAATAAGTTTCAATTATCAAACTTAGAAATACAATCGATTATTAGTGTAATAGAGTAATGTATATTCTAATAGCTTATACTCCCTCTAATTAAAAAATAAATGTCTCATTTGGAATTTGCATAAATTCTCCCTCCAGTAATATATTCTAAATTTCTAATATGTTAATTACAAGCCTAAAAAGAAATTGAGATAATTACTCTGAATTGGAGAGACTATTAGTTTAAACTTTAGAGTACTCAATAACGCTAATAAGTCTAAGTACGTAACTAATAGCCTACGAGATAATTTAGATTATTCTTATTCATTCAAACAAATCGAGTTTCGATTATCGAGTTTTAATATTCAATCAATTATCAAAAGTAGCAACATGATGCATTATTAAATAATAGTCTCATATATATATATATATATATATAAACTAATTGAAATAAATTGATCTGCCATAAAATGAGCATACATCAATTAAAAACCCGACTATTAACTTATTTCAATATTGACCCGATCAATAGCTGTCCGTAACCGATAACTACTCGAAAAATAAAGCTCGAACCCGATTTGTGCCCGAAAAAACCGAACCAATGTAAGACCGATGACAACCCGAGCTCGATTGACACGCGACTCGAATTTCAACCGATAACAAACAGGTTTGAACCCGATAATGCGAACAACCGTTGTTAAACCGACCCGTAACTAACCGATCTGACCCGAGTATGACCCGTTGTTGTATACAACCAAAAATTTACCGATTCAAAAACCGACCGAGCCGAATTACACCCGTCCGAAATCGACCCGATGACCCGAATGAACACCTCTAAGAGTATATGAGAATTGGAAAATGAAAATTATTGGGAAATTGGAGTTTCAAAGTAAGTTGGGTAATGTAAAGCTAACATAAAAAATAATAGAATTATTATTTAATAATTAATATATTAAACTAAGCGGGCAGGCGGAAGGTATTTCTACCAGCCCATTTATCTTGGTGGGCGAGTATTACCCGTCAAATTTTTTTTCAAAACGTTGTCCAAACCCGCCCTTTTCTTGAGCCGGGTAGGTCGAGCCTGGTGGGTAACCCACTCATGAACAACTCTAGAAATTAATACTCACTTTTATTCACCAAGGGTTTTTTGGATTGGATGTAAATATTTAAAAGGATAAATAAAAAGGAGAAAAACAAAATTAATTAAATAGATGGTTAAAGGAATTTCATTGTTAGAGAGGTAAAAGAATCATCAAAACATATACTAAAAAGAATGTAAAATAACACTTGTCTCCATTCTAAGACCCATGTCACTTGGAATTTTTTGATTGGATATCATTACTTGAATATGGTAATCATTTAAGGAACTTTTGATTGTATATCAATGTTCGAATGTGGATATCAATACTTGATCTAATGCATCAAACTATTATCATTTATTTAAAATATTTTTTAAAATGAAAAATATTTGAATAAGATAACTGTATTTGAAAATTTAAAAATAATTAGAATATTGACAACTATATTTGAATAATAACATATGCTAAAAATATTGTCTCCATTCTAAGACCCATGTCACTTAGAATTATTTGATTGGATATCATTGTTTGAATATAGAAATTATTTAAGGAATTTTTTTTTATTGTATATCAATATTTCAATGTAGGATATCAATACTTGATCTTATGCATCAAACTATTACCACTTATTTAAGAAATTTTTTTAAATGAAAAATATTGGAATAAGATAACTATATTTGGAAATTTAAATAGTGACAACTATATTTGAATGAAATATTTGAATAAGATAATGATAGTATGTAATTCGATCATTAATTAAAACTAATATTTTTATATTAATTTATATTACAAATCGTGCATAACACGAGTTTTTATACTAATTGATTATAAAGTAAGGAAAAATAAATAAAATATAGCAATTAATTCCCTCATTTTAGAGTATAAATTTACCCTAGAGAAGGTCAGAGGCCGGAAATTCTTTTGCTCCAAATGAGAGAAATCATGCACCTTTGTATTCATATTTTTAAGTTTACTCTTATTCTAACTCTTTTCACATTTATTACAATTACTTCATTTGCATATCTAATTACCTTTCTTTTAGTGCTACGGACCTTGGTATCCAAAATACGAACATATTGTACAGCATAAGACAAAGTAGGATCAAAATCTAAAGGTTTTGGGTCTAAAATGTGAGATGCTGTGGCAAAATAACATTTTAACTGGGAGACGTGGAAAACATCGTGAACCTTTTTTAATGAGTTTAGAAGAGCTAATCGATAAGCCATCTTGCCCACACGCTCTAGTATCTCGTATGGTCCAATATATCTAGGGCTTAACTTTCCTCGAGCACTAAAACGAACAACCCCACGTAGCTACTTCAAACTCCTCTGGTCAGCGTTTTTGACGGTCCTAGGCTGCCTTCATCCTATCTCGAATCAATTTTACTTGTTTTGTCATTTGTTGTAGTAACTCCGATCCTAAAGTAGCAGCCTTAGTAAAATCATCCTAATAAACTAGACTACTACAACAACGACAATACAGAGCCTCGGTAGAGGCCATCTGAATTGTTTCCTAATAACTATTATTATAAGAGAACTCTGCGAAATATAAATGATCATCTCAAGACCCTTGCCATTCCATAGTGAAAGCACATAACATGCCTTCCAGAATTTGATTTGTTCTCTCTGTCTGCCCATCCGTTGTGGATGAAACGATGTACTATACAACAAGATAGCCCCCATAGCTTACTGTAATGACTTCTAAAAATGTGATAGGTAACGAGTATCACGATTCGATACAGTTGTACGAGCACCCCATGAACCCAAACCACATATTTGATGTAAGCACGAGCAAACTATTCCATTTCCCATCGTCTATCCACAGGAATAAATTGTGTAGGCTTTGTTAAGCGATCCACTATCACCCACAACGCATCATTTCCTAACCTCGTCCGAGGCAGTCCCAGAATGAAGTCCATCAATATGTCATTCTATTTTCACACCGAAATCTCCAAAGGTTGAAGTAATCCACCCGGTTACTTATGTTCACTTTTGACTTTCTAGCAAGTCATAAAGCGAGAAACATACTCAATGATATCCTTCTTCATTTGCGACCATCAAAACTTCAGCTTAAGGTCCTGATGTATCTTATCTCCCCCAGGATGAACGAAATATTTTGGACTCTGAGCCTCGTCTAAGATAGGTTCTTTCATTGTCAACTCTCTAGTGGGTATACAACATCGACCCTTAAATCGCAAACTCCCATCCTCATAAATTAAGATCTCTTCAGAGAACGAAGGTTGGATTGATAAGGCATTCAACCTATGTTGAAGCTCGCCATCCTGTATAATCTCCAGATTAGCTTAGCGGATTCCCGTACCAAGTTATCCTCACTTCCCAAGACAGCTACCATATGATTGGACTTTCTGCTTAACGCATCTGTAACTACATTCGCTTGACCTTCGTGATAATCGATTCGATTATGCGTGTGAAATGATGAATTTATTGAAATTGAACCGTGACTCAATCCTAGGATATTCCAAGACTGATATGCCAGTGTCTTGATAAGAGTTGGACTGCCAAGCCTCTTTTCAACACAACACCGATGCTTTCCTTTGATCAATCAATGGAATGCTCAGCGTTCTTGGATAAAATGAAGTGTAATCTTGAAGACTGATCAAGGGTTTACATATTCATGAAGGGTAGACTGACCCTTAGTAACCCAATTGCAAGCAATTGAAAAAAATTTAAACACTAAATTTTTCTGGTAATTTTTCATTAAACAACAACGTGAATTTTACAATGATTGTATCTACTATTTATAAAGCTAGGGATCAGGATTAGGCTGATTACATGAAGGTTTAACGGCTAAACACGATAATATACCTCACGTGCCTATACACGAGCCTAATTAAACCCAAAATAAAACAACCAGAAACTTATGTAACAGCTACTGTGCTAGCTGTCGACTGGGCGACCTTGGACTCCGGTTTCAGTCCTCCTCCGATGACTTCCAGAAGGATTCTTAGGTCATGGCAGCTAGGCCCATGTGTGGAGATTCCAAATCTACCCTCCACGTCATCCCATAGGCTCAGGTCTCGTTTGGGCGGACCTGCCAAGGTGGCCTGGTCGGTGAAGCTGGTCAGACTCAACTGTTTGTCTAATTGCTTCTGATCTTTGGCTGCTGCTGGCTTCTTCTGTTGGTTTGGTGTTTGTATCTGTTCTTCTATGATTAAATCATCATTGCCTTGATAATCATGATATGAATTAAGTTCTTTATTCATTAGTGCTAATGTTTTTAATGCAGAACCGTCTACCAAAGCAGAATGATGTGAATTAGTGTTGTTGTCCTTTGGTTCCTTGCTGTCCCTTGGTTCCTTTGGATTGTTTCTTGAGTCTTGGCCTTCCTTAATTAGTTCACCCTTTCGTGGAATATCTTAGCCTGAACTTAAATCATCAAGACTCAGTGTTGACGGCCTCAGTACAGAACCAAGTGCATTATCATCAGAATCAGAACCAACAGCATTGCTTCTGTTGCTGTGGTCCTTGCTGTTGTTGTTGTCTATGGGTTTCCTTGGGTCATTATTGCTATCTTTATATGAGCCCAGCTGGTTTGGCTCAATAATTGAACTCTAGATCATAATCAGCCAATAGCTCTAACCATCTTTGTTGTTGTATATTAAGGTCGCTCTGGGTGTACAATACTTCAAACTTTGGTGATCAGTGTAAATTTACACTTGACACCATGCTAATAGTGCCGCCAAATCTTTAAGGCAAACACTATTGGTGGCCAACTCCAGGTCATGTGTAAGATAACTGATCTCATGTGTTTTCAACTGTCAAGAAGCATATGCAATCACCCTACGATCATGCATAAGTACAAACCCCAAGCCCTTCTGTGAGGCGTCACTAGAAACTAAATATTCCAACTTGGGATCAGGTAGGGTGAGAACAGGGTCTGTAATTAATCGTTCTCTTAAGGTGACAAAGGCTTGTTCGCACTTGTCAAACCACTCAAATTTCTTCTCCGTTTTCATCAAAGTAGTCAAAGGTCGAGCAATACATGAAAAAGCTTTGACAAACTGCCGAAAGTACCCAACAAGCCCAAGAAACATCTCACTTTCATGACGTTCTTTGATGATGGCCAACTTCGTACCGCCTCAATATTAGCGAGGTCTACCGATACACCCTATTTGGAAACAAAATGTCTCAAGAGCGACTCTTTCTCTATCAATCACGCATTTTGACAATTTCTCATATAGCTTATGTTCTTAAAGGATATGCCCAGTTCAAACCGTTGCGTTTTCTTCTCCTTCGTGGGCACATCACCAGAGAGCACTTAAGGTACTCCCTAAACTTGTGGTAGTACTTGTCTACAGTCAACTTCCCCATTCCTGAACGAGTGAATTCATTTGACTTGTGCTTTCTTATATGTAACAGATAAAATTTTTCACGCAAGGCTTTCTTGAATTCTCCCCATCCAAATGCATCCTCGGATTGGCTCAACAGCCTGCCTTTTTGTTAGCCCACCAATAATTAGCTTCCTTAGTAAGGTAAAAAGTTGTTTGGTTCATCTTTAAATCTTATAGGTATTCTACAACATCAAAGATTTTATCAAACTCTCTCAACCAAATCTCCAACTCGGATAGCTCCTATTTTCCATTGAAAGATGATGGTTTATTATGGCTAATTCTCTTACTCATTTTAGACGTTTGTTTTGACATGGTCTTACTGCAAAGTGCATTAGCTTCTGACAATGCCTTTACCAAATTCCTTAAGGTCCGCTTAGTCCCACTCCGATTCATTCTTCTTATAGATACTGGAGACATTGTTCCTTTGTGCAAATAAGGCTATCATAAGAGTACTTAAAAGGTCGAGGTTCGTAAGATGTAAATATATATATATATATATATATATATATATATATATATATATATATATATATATATGTGTGT